>NW_016909723.1:549695-555338 GCF_001483705.2 Eufriesea mexicana
TCTTCCGATTTTACGTAACGGTGGGCTCCGCGCGACGCGTTGCTTCGGTTTTAAGGGTCGAGATCGACGGAGTCTCGATTGATTCACGCCCGGCGAATCTCGGTTCGAAAAGCCGTACTTTCAGCGAATAAGAGAATTTCCCGTTGTATGCCAACGTCTTGCCGTTGAAAAATTCGGGTAACTTGGAGAGACGCGTTGGTTGTTGGAAGTTGCAGGCTTTCCGGTTGGTAAGGCATATCGGACCAATAGTCGTTATCTTTAAATGAAATCTTTTTACCTGAGACCGATGTACCCGTTATCGTTGCTTCGTTCCGCTATCGCGCTTCGGCTATGAGCTGACCGGCCATCGAAGCACCGATTCCCGTTGCAGATGCTATTCGTGATAATAACTGGCCGAGATACCGATCTCTCTCGGTCGGAGTTAAAACGGGCTAAGTGTAACTTTGCGTACGCGTAACAGCTGACCCTCTCGAAACGTGCAACCCCTCGGAATGGCAACGCCGTCAGATCGGAGGGGTTGATACGTCCCTATGGATCCTTTTGCTTTAATATTGTTTGTACGGGCTCGACTTTATTAACGAGTTCGTGCGAGATAAGAGGAACGAATCTCACGATCGTGATGAACGAATTCGAGGGGAAACGTCGATTCGGCTATCGATTCTATTCCACCCGCGATGAATCCATCGAATCGACTAACCGTTTGCAAGTATAATACCAGATATTTCAATTTTCGCTCGGCATTTATTCGAAGGAAATGTACGACGACGGCAACGACGGCGACGAGGAGATTGCCTCTCCGCTGTCTCTGCCTGTGCACCGCGTTGTTTCATTTAATCGATCCTTGTCTAGAGCGAATGGACATAAAGAGAACGCACGAGAGAACGGGGATCTTTTGCTCAGACTACCGCTCTACTGTCCAACGTTCTATTTCATTTTAATTAGTCGATCGCGTTACATGGTCGGATGATGTTCGCGTTCGCGTTCGTAAATATTGTCCTACATTCGCGTGATTTCGATTAAAAGAAACAAGGATGTTTCGCAAATGCCTCGACTTGGATCCGAAGTGCTTGGCTCACCGAGAATACACTCGGCTATCGCGCTCGAGAGTAAACGAACGCGGAGATTTGCAGAGAGGCAGAAGGTTCCGATAAAAGTAGCTTCCTATTTCAAAGGTCGTTCTGGCAAGGCCCATTTGGCCGAATAGCGAAATCCGTGGAAGAATGCGGCAATTTTTTCGTACGTTCCTTGTTCCGGATGGCGAGTGCGGAGGACAGCTCGGGAGATGATTCGGACCGCGTGTGGGATACGATCTCGTATACGTGGCTATCGGGAGGGTGACTTAAACGATGGGCCAGCTGAATCGAGAGCGGAAGTGCAAAACCCAAGGAAATGGAATATTCCACTCGGATATTGGACGGACAAGGAATCCTCCGGAGAAAATGATAGTCACACGCGCCTGTTGGGAACCGTGACGCGCACAGTCATTCTATTCCGTAGTTCTGACAGGTTTCCGCAAGCGGAGCACGGTCAAAAGTCTCTGGCTGACTCGGTTGAAATTATCTCGTACGAAATTAGCCGGAAGATCGACGGTTGAAACTCGCAACGGAACGAGCTCGTTAAGGCGTAATGGTTAACTCGAAGGCTAATCGATGCCGTTCTCTTCGCTTATTGCCAACATCTCTTCTTCGTGTCACGAGTCGAAAACCTTCGAGTCTTTACTCGCGAATAGAACGAGGTGACATTTTTGACTGCAAGTAGTAGCAAGAGTAATAAAAAAGTGTAAATTGGAAATGCTCGGGTAAGTCCACCTATGACGATGAGAGCGAACAGAATATTCTACTCCGTCGGATATCGGGTAAACGAGGCGAAGCTATTTCGGAAAAACGATAACTGACTTTACGAAAATGTCCCCAGCAGTAGGGACTATGGGAACTGCACTCGAGAAGTCGACGAGAATGTTTGCTACGCACGGATCTTCTTTGCCCTTTACGACTCTGGTTTCCCGAGGAAAATAGAAAATACGAGAAAACTCTTTCCTTCTCGAGCTCGTACCGCGGAATTTTATCAACTTAATAGTCGCAGTCGTATTCTCGCGTTAGCGTACGCGTCGGTTCGCGATTAAGACCTCGCGGCTGCGCTTTTTAACCGCGACATCGGCTAGAACTCGGAGCAACGAAGAATCTTGGATCGAATCGAGGAATTTGATATACCTGGAGTCGAACGCGGACAACGACGAACGTTAAAACATCGTCGTAACGCGAATGAACGAGGCAAAGGAGAAAAGTCTGGCAGGGTGAATAGTTGAATTCCGAAGAAAGAGAGGAAGGAGAATCGGTATTCGGACCGCAGATGTCGGGACAACGAGGGGGCAGCGTTGGCTTGGGCAGGCCAGGGCTTTTTACGAGTTTCCAGCGCTAAACTTGCATTTCTTTAGCAAGTGCCAGGGGTTGAAAGGGTGACAGGAAGTTGGTAGTGGAAGGCTGTACGAAGGAGAGAGAAAGAACGTAAAGGAAACTACTACTCCGCTGGTTTTATTCAAATTTTCTCCAGGCGAAATATCCACTTCCTTCGAGCTTTCCCTGACTGTTCTTCTTCCAACGGGTTCGCACTATCGCATTCTAGCTAGCCGATACGAGCGAAAGTGCGGCGTCAACGAAGAGACAGTCGCGTTGTGCCTAGCTTTGTCCCTTTACAGTCACGTATACTCGGTTTGCGTTTATTTTCAAGTTTCCCCTCGTCTCTTCGCGTGCTTTACCCTTTTTGCCAGCGGCCTGCCAACGGCCTGCCGTGCATCAGAGTTTCGTTTACGAACTTTCCGTCGTTTCGTCGTTCTATAAATTATCGTCGATTAGCGTGCTTCGAATTGTTTATCGAATTACGGCCAATAGCGTTCCCCTACTCGGCTTTCCTCCAACTCTGTATATTCCTCGAACCCTTGCATTTTTTCAGCCCTTTGCTCGTTTTCTCCCGCGTTTCACCGTTCCAACGAGGAAGTCTTCTTTCTTCGAGGTGATTAGTTAACACTCCGAATTGTACCCACCCGTTTCCTATTTTTCCGTCCAATACGATCGAAGGAAATGGGTTCGTATAGCCCAAGAAATTGATGGCTCCAGCGATACGATATTCGTACGGAAGCTGACCTATTGCGCATTTCAACTCGATGCTATCCGGACCGATATCTTATATTCCGACGATCGATCACGCATCGTTGCGCGGAGCACGAATACGCGATTCGTTTGCGCCCTTTTTCTTTCGTTTAACGAGAAAATGTCGAGTAAACGTTCGTTTCGCCACGATCGCGGGTTAGCCTATATTCCGTACAAGTACAAGCTTTGTTCGCGAGGGTAATTCGACGTTGTCTGGTCAGGAATCAATAGAGAATTTCGAAAATATCCTTCGACCGAATTTTGGGCATGTCAGATTTCTGTGAGAGATTCGTAAGTAAACTGTTCTAATAAAACGCGGTGCTGGCAAAGATCCTAGGGATTTTACGGATTACGGTCGGTTTTGTTTCCCTTCCTTGAGCCCTGAACCTCGGCCTCGAGTTTTTTCCGTCGCAATTCAACCGAGGATGAAAATGACGGACGGTTTGCGTGGTGCGATTAGAAGAGGATCGTCCTCTTTTTCCGAGCGCTCGCAGCGGAAGGAGACAAAGCCCAACGGGTCTAAAGGTAGCTGTCGAGCCTGTTGGATGTTTTTGCTCGAGCTTTTACCTCGAACGCGAGCGTTCGATGGGATTAGGGAATAAATGTTCGAAATACAACGGCGATGTTTCTCGTTGAAAATTTTCAAGATAAATTTCACCGATGGAATCGCGAACCCGCGTAGCCTACATTTTTCGTGACCGAGCTTTTATTAAAAACTCGATCGCGCGGATAGCTCACCGCGGATAGCTATCAGTTTTAGCCTTTTTAAATTAAGGAAACAACGGGGATGGGGGACTGTTCGTCGCGAAATTAGCTGGCCAGTGGAAATTTACCGCCACTGCCGAGAGAATTAACACGGAATGGAATAGAAATTCAGTCACGTAAAAGACATCGGGACAGGATTATTAAATTATAGGACACTCTCGTGTCGGAAAATAGCGTAATTCGCGAGTGCTTTATACGGTGAGTGTACAGCGAGTGTACAACGAGAGTCGAATAAAACGCGGTCTCGCGTTGGTAGCGTCAATTTTTCGCCGGTAAAGCTCGTTCTGGCGTCTCATCGCGAAACGTCCAGCAGTTCGATTCCATATCGTACGTTGCGTTCTCTTTTAACGTCATTTAAACTACGAGAGAATCGATAGCACGTCGATAAGTCGCAACCGATCGACCAGTTGTTCGACCAGTTGTTCCACGAGCAAAACATTAATTAGCAATTATCACTGTACCTTGCCCGACGGATCAGGTCGAAATCGACTAATTCGGCGGGAACGAACCTTTGGAAAGAAAAGTGGCACGAACGTTTCAAGTAATTATCTTTGAAACACAGTTACGGTGTCAAAGTTGTGTCGTATATACCTGCACCGTCGTAATTTGTGGCACAAAGTTTACTGTTCGTGTAATTGCGGTGTCATAATGCTCGAAGGAGGTAACTAGCGATGCCAAGCCCGTCGATACGGAAACTCGAGTGCTCGAGGGTCTGCGCTTCGGAGTTAATCATGGCTGAAGAATTAATATTTATTCGAAGAGAAAATAATCCTGTAAGCTTTTAACGACTAGCGTGAAAGACTTCTCGTAAACGAATCTTCGAACCGAGAACGAAAATTCGATGCTTCGTCTCCCGACATCACAGTCCCGACATCGCGAAGATCGCTGGGCAAAAGTCGATATATATCGAATCGATGTGGTAGCGTCGTGGAAGAAAGCGTAAATGATTTCTGAACTATATCCAATAGAAGCTCTTACCGCTTATCGTTCGACGAAATCGTGAGTCGTACCTCGAACAGGCATCGTTCTTCGCGTTCTTCCAGCTTGTATCTTTCGTCTGTCGTTGCGAATCCCGCGTAAAACTTTTACGCATCCGTCGTCCGATTATGTTTCCAGATACAACGGGTCTTTCCTCGCATTCGTATCCGACATTCGTAAAATGATCGCTACCAAAGAAGCAAAACGATAAGACGCGGGAAGAAAATAATTGGAAACGGTGAACGGAAACGAACGGAAAAGGAAACGAGCGTGGATCCGCGGCGTATGTAATTTGTGCGCGTTCAGTGACGAAGCTCGATCGAAAAATGCTTGCAGTGTCTAGGTTAAAACGAGAGTGTTCCGCTCGATAACCTTGGTTGTAAACTCTACGAGGAAACGTGTGCGAGAGTTGTACGGCAATTGTAAGATAATTATGGTCAGATGAATTTCAGTCGAGCCAGTAGCGTCTATGCGGGTTTGGTTGCGTTCGGCTAGAGAGACGAGACAATTAGTCTCTAATTACGAAGATAAATCCATTTGCGAGACACTGGCAGAATGCGTGTCCTGTTTAAAACCGTTATCAAGCGGAAGCAATTGAATCTTAATGAATTAAAGTCGTTCGAGAAGATGCACTCGATTATACCGATTGCTATTTCAGACGAAATTTCAAAGTATGCGCATCGTAAACGCTACTATTTCACGAGGTAGTTTAACACGTATATTTTCTGACACGACGATTGGTCGATGGATCGGA
>NW_016909723.1:555628-563305 GCF_001483705.2 Eufriesea mexicana
TCGGAAGAGGCAAATGGATCGTGAAAGCAATAAAATTGCAATGGGAATGAAATTCCTTCGACCTGCAGACATTGTTCTCGATCGAGTTTGAAATGAATACAAAAATGCATTTAGAAATATATATATACGTATATGTACCTATGTACATGTATAGCGGTATGGGAAAATGAAATTCGATAGTCTCGAATAGATTATTCTGCGACGAGGATAACAACGTTCTATTCGCAATTTCCAATTATCGGAGGAATATCGAAATGAAAAAGAAAGGAGAAAGAAAAGGAAGAAGTAAAGACACGAAAGTGGCACAGACACGAATGTCCAAAGTATTCCAAGCTTCACACGAGCCGTTCATAATCACGTCGTCGAAGTTTACGCGTTGATGTGGCGCACAGGAACTTCATAAGTAGGATATACGTACGATAGATTTAGCACGGAAATACGAATCGGTGGCGAACGATCGAGAACCGTGGCCAGATAGAGGCGGTACGGACACGGGAAAATTAGACGATTCGAGTGAAACCAGTTAGAACGCTCCGGATGCCACAAGATTCGAAAGAGCGGTGGAACCGACACGCGAATCGCGGATAGATGATCGATACATCGAAAGCTAGTACGGAAGCTACGGTAGCGTCCGATCGCGAAGGAGAATGGGTAGGTATGTAGGTGTGTCGGCGTTTTGGCGCGAGGACGATCGTAATTGCACCGTGACGAGAAGAACACGACGCCGCGCGTTTCAAGTACGGCCGACGACTGACGAACGTACCTGGGCACGACGCCTGCGCCCGCGCCCGTGTCCGTGCCCGCCGTCCGTGCCCGCGTCCGTGCTCCACGCGTTACGGCCCTGCCGCGCGCATCACGCCTTCTCGATGCATCCAGATTACTGTCTACCATATCGCTGCACAAGGATTCCGTTGCACAGAAATGCAAATCCTGCGAGAGGAGAAATAGTTTAATGCTCGAGCTTCGTAACGTCGCTACCGTTACCGCTACCGCCACCGACGTCGCCACCGTCTCACCGCCAAACCCACCGCCGATCCCACCACCGATCCCACCCCTGTTACCACCTTCATCGCCACCGTTCTTCTCTTTTCTTCTTTCTTCTTCTCCAAGATCCGACTATCCATCGCTTCGTTGTATCGTGAAGCGGAGACTCGTCGCGTTGAATGAATCGCGTGATAAACATTTAACTCCGTGATCGGAGAAGAAGACATCGTGTTGCGATCGAGAAAGTTTTATCGCGAACTACCGAACAAGATTAGGAGGAGGAAGATGAAGCCAAAGAGTGTACAAGGCGACCACGTTCGACGTTTGATCATTGTCCGTGGTTAAAATTAAGACGCTGTTCGTTCCACGTTAACGAGGTCGCGGTCCTTAATTCGGACGAAGCTGTACGAAACGTGATTCTCGCGTCAGACGTTCCCGCCGTTTACGATCAAAGGTGATTAACTTCGACAAGAACGTTCATATCGATCACCGCGAACGATTGCGAAATTTTCAATCGCGGTGCAGTTACGTCTTTCATATACGCGTACTCGGTGCCTCGATCGACGAGTTAATACGACGGCTTACGCACTTACGTAAGCAGTTAGTTGGAAGAAAAGCACTTAGACGACGAAAAAGCGCGACGGTTTTGGGATGAGCGAATGCAAACGAAAACGAAAAAACAGTCCGCGCGAAGATACTCCTTTTTCTCAGTCTTCTCAGGTGTTCCTTTCTGTGGGATTCGCGCGTAACAGATTGCCAGTGGAAATGACGGGTCAGCGTTTTCCGGCAGGTGCGGGGATGCGGAGAGAAAAGTCACCGGATTAAGCGATTCGCTCCTCGGCCGACCGTAATAAGAGTCAGCATCTTTTTCTAGGTAATATTTCACGCCGTTACACACCATTTCTCGCAATTAAGATTCGGAAATTTCAGGGTGGATGCGGTTTATCGAGAGCATACCGGCTTTCTCCACATTTTTCCCAACTCGTAACGTCTTATGCCCGTGATCTGTCGACACCTGCCTATCGCGACCCCGTTTTTGGCCCCGTTTATTATTCTCCTCGCTCCCTAAGGATAATGTTCCTAACACCCGAACGAATTGCCCTCGGAATCTCACGCTATTCGATTCCACGTCTTTCTCTTTTGACGTTCCACCCGTTTCGCAATTCCTACTTTTTTCCTCGCAATTTTCGTAGATATAGACTCACGCGCATCGGCATAATGGACCCAGTGAAAATAAAAATTTTACTCATCGCGCAGAAAATATTTAACGATTAACGAGTTTATTTGAAAACGAGATTTTGCGAAAACGCATGTCCGATATTCCACCGTGCACCAATTTTCGAGTGGATTCTCCAAAAAGTATGTATCGCGAAAAAATATATCGGGGAAATGCTTCTAAACGATTTAACATTTCGACTGTATGCCTTCGTTAATAAATCGTAATTTCGTTACAAATTTTTGAACGCCTTTGCACGATTCTCCACGCGACCCTCCGCTTTTCTGAAACTACGCTTTCAAAGTAATAATCGTTTTACGTTAAAGTAATAGGTTTCGCGTGCGAGGAAAACGGTTTGGAAAGTTTAATCTACGTGTGGCACGCTTTATTACTCGATAATAAACTTAGAGGGAAACTCGAGGGGCATCGTCGTAGAATAGATTTTTCGACTCGTCGCTTTGTTTTTAATGATAAACGGAGCAGCGCGAGAAGCCAGGATTTATTTGCACGCTCGTCGAACTTTCTTTCTCTGCGTCTTTATACCGCCCACAGAAGGTGTGGCCATTATGAAAATGCGTTCGTTAGTCGCGAGTATCGGAACGACTAAAAATTCGATGACCCTCTGAAACGACAGCGGTAACTTTTGTCCGACGAAAGAGCTGGCAGACGAAAGTTTTCCAACTCGTCGTATACATTTGCAGGATGCGTGTACATTATCGAAAGTACATTTCCCTGATCGTCTCAGTGAGTGTAGCGCACGGTTTTTGAACATCGCTTCGATGCCGGAGTAGCCAAGCTGGAACAACTTGCAAGGAAATCGCATACTTCGTGTACCTTTTCTAAACTTTCTTTCTCGAAACGAGCCGGACTCGTCTGTGTAGCATCGCTGGAAACGCAATACGAGCTTTCTCGAAGCTTCGAAATCGGCGAAGCAGCCATTTCAATGCACGAATCGATTACGTTAAGTATCGGTGGGATTTTGTAATTTCGAAGGAACGTCGAGATCTCGTCGCAGAACCAGCTTCTTCCACGATTTTTCGACGTGTGGAGATTAGATACACGAATTGGCGCGAAATTTCGTAAATTCGATCGAACATATTTAGCGATAGATCGTGCAGGGATGAGAACTGGCGTGTGTGGATACATAGGATATCGTTGATAACGCTACATGGTTTCACGCGGCAGATCTGCCTTTTATTAGGCGACTAGAAATTAATAGCCGTGTCAATCGGTAGTTACGTTGTCACTTATAAATCATCGTGATTGGCGACGTCTATATTTGACTCTCTAAACGTATACACTGAATCGCTTCTCCCGCTTACGGAAACAGAGTGTATATAATCTCATCGATCGATGTTAGGTTCGTGTATGTTAGTTTATGCCACTGTGCGACCATTGAGTATCCCTTGACGTTTGATTAAAACCTCTGGATTTTGCACGATCGTGTGACAGGCAGAAGAACAAACGTTAGAATGGAAAGTAGCATCAGGTCGCCGATTCAATGGCGATTAATCCTCTTTTAGTTTAATCGATCGTCGTTCTGTGTCTACCGTTTTAAACGTTATTAACGCCGCGCTCGTTTCGCATGCTTATTCACAGAGATGCGAATCCGGTACGCAAACGGATTAGAGATCGCCTTTTCTTTTTTCGACTTCTTAGTCGGTAACAAACCTCGTGTCGATGAACCAGGACTTCCTCTTTCGAGCATAACGGCAAAAGTTTGAAAGAAAGGGACGCCGAATCGAATCCTAATCGACCCATTTAATACACGCCTTTTAGCCCGGATAGTCGTTCCTCTACCGCTGCTGAATTTCTTTGATTACACTCCGGATGAAGAATGCGGGTGAATAATGAAGTTGTTCCACGGATGAAATGTTCCAAAAGGTCCCGTATTGGATACCCCGATAAAGGAGAGGAACGTAAGAATTCGATATTGCATCGGCAAAGAAAATTTAGTTCGCAGATAAATGACTTTCGCTTTATTCTCTGTCTGCTCGACAACCGACTGATGGGAGTAAAAATGTACGCCGTGGAGCGTTATCCGTTGCTCGAATCATGGCGTTGCGTTAAGTCTCATCTCGTCTCGTCTCGTCTCTTCTCGTCTCGTCGCATCGTGGAATCGTGCGATGCACTTTTAATATTTTCGCATAAAAATAGTACACCAGGTCGTTCTCCCCTGGCAACGAGAGAACTAACCTTAGGAAGGAAAGTTTTTCGGTCGAGCGAAGAAATTGTGAATTGGACGCGAGAGAGTGGAGTTGGTTAACGAACGGAACGATGCAGGGATAGGTGGGCCGATCGCGAAACTTTCTGCGGGTTCGTAGCACGTGGAATTCCATCGGGGTTGGGCGACCTGCAGAATTTCCGAAGGTTATAACCATCGCTAGCTCGTCGCGAAGCTTTCACGGTGATACAGTGCGTACGCCGACGATACGTAGTATTACGTATTCCCATGTGGACGGGATAACAAAAACGAACGTTAATCGTGATAAAGCTCGCGTCGCGCGTGTCGCGAGTAGCTCGCGATAACCCATCGAGGCGTATCGTAGAATCCAGTTTTATCTATGAAAAAGTTCCCTCTCGGGGAAGACGATGCATCTTTGCGGCGTGGAGAAGCCTCGAGAGAACCGCTGCAATTCAAAGATTAAACGCACGTGGACGGACGTGGACCGATGACGATGGAGAATGATGATATGCAACGACAAATACCATGCAACGGAACGTTTAACGATGAAAATGGTTGCACGTCTCGAATACGACGCAATTCGTCTGGCTGTACGAAAGCGACACGCGTACGAGTCGGGAAGAGAAAGCCGAGGACGAAATAAATAATAGTCGCGAATGTGACCGCGTTACTTTGATAAACGCTGAATGGTAGTTGCCTTGTCATAAGATAACACGGAATTTCCGTCTGTTCGGTCAGACAAACAGTCGCGATTTCGTTTTGACGTCGTAAACCAGCTCGAACGGCAGCTCGAGAACAAACGAGTGACACCTCTCGTTCCTTTTCTCGCATCGTTTTTCTTTGACGGAACGTTTCAACGTTTATTTATCGTAAACGATTTCGCCTTTGCACGCGTTGCTCGCGATTTCTTCGCGATCCCTATCGATGGTTTCCTAAGAATTCCGCAAACGTCACGTTCGCGATCCCAAATGTTTGTAATATCCGTTGGTCCTTAGAGTTCTTTGCTTGCCCCTTCTGGGTTCCGTTGCTTACTCGTTCCCCCCAGTCCTTCGGTTTTCTTTCCGTGTTTCTGTTTCTCGAAATTTTCACCGTGTTTTTCACCGGAATTTTATCGCGATTTATACGCGAGAGAAGAATTGCCTGGTGCCGGTAGCAAATGCCAGCAAAGCAATTTCAGAAATGCTCCCTCGCACGCTTTTCTTGGCTGACTTGCATCTACCACGCTTACTTACAAGCGTGTCACGTAGGGAAACGTATGCGAACCCAGAGATTCGACGTTTGTTACATTCGAATCGGAAATTTGTAACGGAAAAAGCTTGGAAACAATCGTCCTATCGCTTGGCCGATAAAAACGTCCTTCGCGTTTTAAAAACGAAATTACTTCCATTCGTCTCGTTGAAGTTATTTGCATCGAAAGTTGCCTTAATAGTTGCCGCGATAAACGTCGGTATACCAAACGCGTATATCGCATGGGTAAATTTCGTATCGTCGCCATATGCGTGAAACATGACCTACGTATTTAACCTCGGTTAGCGACGCGGATAGCGAATTATCATTGTTATTGTTAGCGTATTTGCGTAAGTTGCGTAGAATAGTCGACGGGGCAAGGCTCTTCGCGTTTCTATTAGCATAAAATGTGATTCTAACCTCGAAGTTTCCTTTGACTGTCGTTCGAGCCCCATCCTCTCACGGCTCGCGCTCGGTTGTTTACGCCCAAGTTCTCTGCAAAGCAGATCCCGTACCCTTTGTCGTGGAAATTAATTTTTTGTTAACCGATCAATAGAGCTTCTCTCTGTGGTGAGCTGCTAATTGGATAGTTGTTCGATGGGAACACGCTGAATGTCGAAACCGCTTCGAAAAATCTGTCGATACTCTGTCACGATGCTTCGGTCCAACCTTTTACCCTAATTAATGGAATTCGTACGGAATGCTTCTCGATAAATAGAATGGCTTAATAGATGCGGCTCGATAACCGGAAAATGGCACCCGTTAATCGATTCGTGTAAATATATCCATTGGTCACGCCTTATCCTTTAGCCGGAGAATTTAAATTCTCGCGGTAACTATCGCGATACGTCGACACGCGGAATTACCAAGTAATACATAATTATCAACGACGTGTTACGTTTCTCAATAGAGACTAGAGCAAAGTTGAAATACTTTGTTTAATCCCAATTAGACTTTGGACCGATTACCTTCCTACGGTTGGTATAATTGTGGATATCGATTAGAACGTCTGCATAATTTAGCATTGTTCAAATATATCCTTACGATTTCGGAAGAACAGTAGACAGTGAGAGATTTTCCATTGATCCATATAAGTTCTACTCTTTCGATACTGCAAATATACGTCTCTTTTTGCTGCTTCTATATGGGGAAACGAAAATATTTGGCTAACCGACTACGAGAGTTTCCATGTGCTTATTCAAAATTACAATATCTTCTCTTTCAATCGTATTTTCGTTTTACTCGTGTTTACTTTTATCCTTTGCGAGGTCGATCGTTCGCCAAAGCGTACTACAAAAGGTACGAATCGAAACAAAGCAAGGAAGTTCAAAATGACACGGCAAAATATTTATTATCGTGTATTTGCCGTTATTTCATTTATCTCTTCGTTGACATTAACGTAAAGGAATGATATGTATTTGAAAATTTAGTTTACGAAACGAGTGGAAACTCGTCGCGTCAAAGAACGATCAATTCCGTGTTATTATTTTTTTCCTTTTTCACTTTTCTATTTATTTGTTAAATTTTTTTATTTATTTTTTACCGTGACAGGACGAATTAACATCGTCGAAAATGAAATGGAATATTTATTTCTATTTATTTTTTCCCACGGTGCGCTTACATTTTCAACGATATTTTATATATTTTTTTCGTTCGGTCAGTCTCAGAGAAAAGAGAGTCCATACCATTTCATGGGATCGTTATTTCCGTTTCGTTGACATTGTTTGCCGTCGTTTCGTATCGCGTGAGTTGTTTGCTGGCTATTTTTACTTTCACGGCCAGCCTTTATCGATGCATTTCTGGCAAGATACTTTATTAAAATTTATACTTCCTCTCGACCATGTATGCACAATACTGTCTGAATACTGAACGGTATCGAATCAAAGAACGCTATCGTAAGTAAGCGTACAAGTTAGTTAACAGAGAAGAGAAAGTAATATGAAAGCGATGCTGGAGAAAAAGGAAGAAAGAGTAAGAGGGTAAGGGAGGGGCAGAGAGAAAGAAAGGAAGAGAGACGGAAGCGTTGAAAGCCGTGAAACGATAAATTCTAAACGATAATCGGAAG
>NW_016909723.1:563320-588368 GCF_001483705.2 Eufriesea mexicana
GAAGAGCGAGACAGTGAACGGCGCGAAATAAGTGTATCGTGAAATTACGAGCTGTCCAGTTGCACGGTGACTGTATCCGTTAGCAGATATTACAAAGCAACGAGAACCAGTAGCGGCAACGGCTCTGGTACCGGTAGCGGATTTCATCGCGCGGTGGCAACAAAATGGAGTCGCGTTCCAATATTTCTCCGGCGTCGTTGCCGGCGTCGTTGCCGGCGTCGCGACGTTTTTCGCCGCAAAATTTATATCGGTGGGTTCCAAGCGGTGGTTCTCTGCTCCACGGTCACGGAGAAACGAACTTACGAGGACTCGTCGCAAAGAAGAGGCGGCGAAAAAATCGGGACAATGGCTGGTCGGACAGGATAGGCGGAGTCGGAAAACGTTAAGTGGTGGGAAGTGGAAAGGAGAAATAAAGAAAAGAAACAGTTCGCGTTAATGATGCTTTTTGCGACGACAAACGAGCGTGGACGATAAATGTTGAAGGGTGGTAAGAGCCAAGACGAGTGACGGCTGACCGAGGAGCTAGAAAAAGGAAAGTCTTACTATGGATAATGAGTTTTCCTGGTAAACTGCGTAGCGAGATATTTTTCATTTTTACGCAAGGCAGGAAAACAAGACGTTGAAATGGTCTCCTGCAATGAGAACGCTACGACCTTCTACGTCTCGAACGCGAAAAGTTGCGGGATAGCAGCATTCGTGTAACGTGAACTTTCCCAGAATTGGTTTTCATTTGCAACATTTCAATAGGAAAAATTCGCGCTGAGAATCGTGTTATGGAACTTGCGCGAAAACTCGAATCTCTATACTAGAAACTTTCCAAAAGTATGAATTCCGTCCGTAAACTTTATAGGAGCTTCTCCCTAAAATGAATAATTCGTTAACATCCGAGAACCATTCCCTCTTTTACTTGCTCGGTTATTATGAAAGAATCCACCATTAATCTCAATTTCGATACAATATCTACGTGTCACGTTGTCTGCGTACATTAGGTTTAAAGAGAACTTGCTAAATTTCAAGAAAATAGTTATAGATATCTTCAATGTCGTACCTTACAAAAGGGAATTCGATTGGGTATACTAAATTCTATTACTCTACTATCGCTACGCTATCTTTCTTCGGCGTTACTTTCTAAGACAGTTAAATTTATCGTAAAATAAGTATCGGAAAAACACGAGCAAACAGGAGATAAAATCGCGGCGTGCTCAAAGTAAACGAGTTTGTAATTACTCGAAAGTCCGAGTAGCCTACAAATTATTAGAAGAATCTCATCGTTAATTCGGCAAATATATGAAAATTAATCAATTCCTTTCCTTTCGTATAATTCCAAAATACATCAAGTTTCGAATTGTAGTTTAAACTTTCTCAAATTATGACGACTCTGAATTATTCAAATAATCCATTTGTTATAAAAATGATAACGTATCCGTTAATAATTAACATAGATCCATACAAAATCTGAAATATTTTAAGAACGTCCGAGAGAATTGATAAATTTTATAATAATAAGGTTTCCTTTTCACGCGTACCGCAGAGTTATATTTTTCAATGACAAAAAAATTTCAGAATTGTTATATAATTCTAAATTATGTCATTAATAAATTTTATTTGAGATTATATCGGGGGATAGAGTGGACAATGGCCATCAGTTAGCCCATGGTACTAGCTGATGACCACCGTCCCCTCCATTCACATTTCAGATCGACCCCAGTTAAATTTTCGACCTGTCCGATCCGAAGTCGAAGTGACAAATGAGCTCGAGCTCCGATCGCGTGGCCTTTATATAGCCAACGACCATAGTCTGCCGAAAATCGACCGAAGATCGTGATCGTTACCGTATAACAATTAAATTGTTCCACTAATTATTTACAAGAGCCAATATTTGTCAAATATTTCCGAATCTCATTTCCACGAGCTTCGTAGGCTATTATGCAGATTATGTAGGTAATTTCGAAACGATTGACTCTCTTCGTATATTCACTCTGGCACGACCAAATTTCAGAGTATGCATTAGAAAATTTAACGCGTCGAATCTATCCTACACTTTATTTGCGGTGTTTATTTATTTCTCATCTTGCATTTAAAATTAAATACCACCCTCGACAAGAGTAAACGCGTAATTACGTAGGAACGAAATCTGTGCAAAAATATACGTAACACGTGAAACCGTGACTATAAGCGATACAGAATCGTTATAGAAGCAATACGTGGAGAATCGATATTTCAAAAGCTATTAGAACCGTAATCGAAATCGGTGTCTTCTTTATTCGATTCGATCTTCTTCTTTAAAACGATTGTCGACAATTTCTTTGAAGCTGTATCGAGAAGCGCAATCGACGTTACAATGATTTTCAATTCTTGTCGAGCACAGTGGTTTCTCGGCAACGCGAGTCATCTAGTTATACGATTCCCTCTCTCGTTTATTCGCGATTCGGTCGAATTCTTCCTTTCTTTTCTTCTTCCTTACCTTTCATTCATCCTTGTCAAGTTCGTTCCTTCGTAGCTATGAAATTCTCGGAGACGTGGCTTCGAGATCACGCGCGTTCTGGAGATGTCATTCGTCGGTGTCACGCGAAACAGATTCCTCCGTTGCGATCTATTCCGATCCATCCTGACCTACGCGAATTGTCGCACGTGTTTCGCGACGACGTAACGATCCGTAAATTTACTATGTATCGCGCATGAATTTTCCGTCTGGTCTTAAAATCTCACTTTCCGATATATTCGGGGGTCGTTTGCGCTTGGAGCGTCGTTAACGCTTCGCAGTTTCTTGCCGATCCGCATGAAATCCTCTGTTTCGTAGTCTTATTTTTCCTCTTACATCTTTGCCTTCCTCTTGGACGGTGTTCGCGTTTGTCTCTGTCGAATTCGTTTATCGCAAAAAGTGGAGATACGTTCGAGGAGGCACGACGAAACCTCGGAGCTTAGTTTCCGTTCCATTTCGCTGCACCACTTCCCGGTTGAGTCGGTATCGTAAATGTTACTATGTATTTTACTTTTCGAATGGCTCTTTTGCGCGAAACAATATATCTGACAGCGTTGACACAGATCCCGTCAGACAGATCCGACACCGACGTGGTGTATCCGTTGAACTCGATTCGACGTTCTTCTCAAAGTCGAACAGTCTCTTTTCCGATTCTCTGCCCGTTGCATCAAATTTCACCTGCTTACTCTTTGAAATCTTCATTTTCCTTTCTCCCTTCTTCCGCCATTCTCCTCTTCCTTTTTCCCCTGCGTCGACCGACGTAGCTTTTTAAATCCTTGTTACCGACTCTGCAACAGTGGCAGGTAACGAGTAAAAAATTTATGCTCCATACACGTTTTACATCCTCCGTTGTACCTCTACCAGTTGTCGGCGAGATTACCCTATTCCGAAAGGAGTGCCACCCTCTGGAAGAATCGCTTCGTTACGTTTATGTCGCTCGTCTTCGAACGCATGGCAGAATCCGGAAACTCCACGAAACTCGCTGCAAACGCACCTTTTGTCGACAATTTTTCACTGAAATACCTTCGCTTCCAGCTTCCATAATTTTCAGCATTTGCTTCGTATCGTATATACAAATTTCGAGTACGGCACAGCACCGATAATCGTATCGATCCGACGGACGCTACCGAAAGTTGGAAAACGGCTAGATCGAAGCACGGTCATGAAAACGCGAAATAAAGATGCTACACCGGAACCGGACGGACCGGGTCGAAGGGAGTAGAGTTGTGTTTGGGAGCCAAGCATATTTTCAACGTCCACTTTTATTCGGTTCACGTACTCACCGACTTACTCTATCTTTAACATCAACGAATCTTCCTTCTTCCATCTTTCGCAATTCCGCGATTGATATTTCCTCCTTTGTCTAAATTCCGCTCTCGTTTTTCTCGCGTACTAATCATTTTCGTTTCTAATCCCTTTCCTCCCTCTTTATCTTAGCTTCTTCATCGAAACTCTTTCGGGCTCTCGAAATTTCCTCGGAATTGCCTCGGAATTTCCGCGTAGCCTCTTCCCTTTTTTTTCTGTGTACGTTTCCTCGGACATTTCCTTGGCTATGCGTCGCGCTTCTCGTTGAATTTTTCTCCAGGTAACGTTTGTCGTTCGACAAATGGCTACTGTCGATTCGATGCCACGATTAACGATGTTGACAAAAGATCAACGTGATACGCTCGAACGAATTTAGGACACGGTATGAAACGAATAAGAAATTAAATCGAGTGGCGAATAGGAAGAATATCGATAGCCGATAGACGAAATGGAGGAAATTTTTAGATGGAGCGGATAATCGTGTATTTAAAGCGATTTGAGACGTTGACAAAGACGAGAGTGTACTCGCTACCGAAATTTAGTTCCGCGTTTCGATGTTCAAAGGTATCGGATGCTCGTTCGAAGGTACACTTTCGTGACTGATTTGGTGGAAGTTGCACGAGTGGGAGAGCCCCCGAGCAATCGTTGCAACTTCTGCAAATGGAATTGAAATCTCCCGGTTACATGACTGGATGGTGCACAGGTCCGCCAACTTGTCGTTCGATTGACACTGCAGCGAACGGCCAGACTATGACGGCTGGAAGAGAATCGTTTCTTCTTCGCCGAGAGAGAGAGAGAGAGAGAGAGAGAGGGAGAAATACTTTCTCGGAAGTTTTTAATTACGAGGAAGTCCTTACGGAACGTTGCTACGGCATTTTCGTCCCCGCGAGTTGAAAATTCAACCGGTTTACGAATTCTCTCCTTCACCTTTCCCTCTCCGTCTTAATAACTTTTATAAGTTTCACCGTTCATCGTCCTCTGTACCGCTCGATTATTAATCTCGTTTGAATTTCCTTCCTCTTTCTGGTAATTCTCGAGGGTCGATTACCACGGCCGGTATTGCAAAGTTTCCGTTGAAATAAAAACTGTCGCTTACCACCGAGCTATCGTGCCTTGTATTTCCTAAGTATGCGATTAAAAGTTTTTATGAAAAAAATGAAATATCCTGCCGAGCGTTAAACGTCGCGTTAACGAGCCTACAAGGGAAGGCTTCGAGGTTTGAATCCCTTTTGGAATTTCCGAAAGCGGATACCAGCAGGTTTGCCCTTTTGCGTTGATTACCGCAAGGGATCGCGTTTGAACCAAAATAGCGATTAAACATCGAGAAATCCCGCGTATTCGTGACAAAGTCGCTGCTCGTACGCTCGTTCTATATTACGTAGAAGCACCAAGTTATTAATATCAATTTGAAACGTCGATATTATAAATTTCATTGAGAAAAAGAAGGAATATCTTGATAAAAGCGAGGACCGAAGGAAACCTGGAAACCGATGCGACGCCGTAAAAAAGGGTTCGCGTTTCCCTGGCTAATTAATGCCCGATGATGTTCCACAGTGATAAATTGCTGCCCTGATTCATCTGCTCCTTCTTTTTCTTACCGCATTGTTCGTCGTCGAAAATGTAGGGCAATGCAGGGGAAACGAAACGCTCCTTCATTTTCGGTCGTTTCGTTAACGCGTTTAAAATACGCTGTTACGTTATTCGATATCGAAATCGATGTAACAATAATACGAATAATTTCGCGTACAGCGCGTAATACGTGGAAGTAAATGTTTTTACAAGAAAATCTGCTCGGAGGTAGAAGCAAGATTTTTATTCGTTGTAATCACGTTTTTGGAGCTCGAATAAACACTGCAAAACTGACGATTCATGTGGAATGACCGAAGCGAGATAACGAACCGAGTAAGCTTGGTTGCTCAAACATCGCCAAGTTTTATTAACCTATTTGTTGAACAACAAAAGCATCGTTGCCGAACACACGACTGTACACAGTTGACCACTTTTCAGAAGCATGGGCAGAAAAAAAAAAACGAGTTAACGAATTAATGCAGAGTTGGTCCAAGTTCTGTCGGTGAAATTTTTCGCGAGCATAAACTCGTGCTTTTCGATAAACTTTCCTCTTTTTTCTCTCTCTCTCTCTCTCTCTCTCTCTCTCTTTCTCTTTTTCTCTGTATCCGTATACGCGCGTAGTCCGTTATCGGTGCTTTCGGCTAGAAATGTTTGTCGCGCAGAAGAAATATCCGAATCGGCGAGCAATCGTCGATGAACGCGGGGCGAAATTGAATTAGCTCGTGTGTAAATCAAGGGTTCGCGCTAACAAGTCAAACACGGTAGAAGGAGCAAATGGAAAGGCAGACAGCTGGCTGTAGGAATGAACATTCGGAAGACACGAGACCACGGCCGCGGGGGCGAAGGATTCCGTGATTTAGTCGGGGAAAGGTTCGGTCCTTTGGACGGTTTACAAGCCGTTTCCGTATATCGAGGTGGATCCAATTAGAATTTATGCAGCCAGGTCAGCCGAAAGTGGTCGATGCATATGCATCGAATGTAACGCGTTTGCTTAGATTCCGTGGATCGTACTGCGGTCTTCCGACAGTTTGTAGTCTCTCTCGTGATAACGGAACAATTTCCACCTAGTTCGGATCTTACAAGTTTCCCTCTTGCTGTCTAAGCTTCCTCTTTGTACTCGCATCCCTCCATCATCCTCCTAATGATCGCCGATTAATCGATTCCGCTTCAACTTCTCGTCTATCCGAGTTCCTCGAGATCGAGCCACGCGGTGCCCAACGATTTCACGGATACGGAGGAAACGTCGATTCGGCATCCACGAGTTCGATGATTCGCTAGGCTGCAACGAAGTGATTCCGCGTTTCGAGGATACCGTCCAAGTTACTCCTTTTTTCGCGGAAAACGATAGCCTTCCCTTTCGCCGTAAAAAATCGTACGTACAAATCGGTTAAATCGATTATACCGGTTATCGCGATATGCAGCACGTTCGTGTAAATTAACCGCGACGCGGTAACTCTACATTTTTCATGAAACATTCATCGTCTGGGCTCAACCCGATATTCCAATAATATGAAAATAACTCGGAGCGTGTGGATAGAAATCCATTATACGATACATCGATACGGACAAACAGAGTATCCTTATTTATGCAAATACGATAATCACCAATGGCACTGTCGAGTACAATGTGCGCTCCTCGTATACGTTTTCCATCGCGTTTCTTTCCACCGTTGTCGCAAAGATTAACAGACCATTCTTGGTCGATTGAAAAAGCAGTACGGTATTACCGATCACAGAGAAGAGGTAGTAAGTAAATTTTTAGAGAAGAACGAGCGAGACGAAACATTCTAGACTGTAAGTAGTTCGTTCTGGAAATTGCATCTAATTACGCGAGCAGTTCATCGACTGTCCAATCGTTGGCAGCTGCGTTTTTCCACTTTTTCCTCTTTTTTTCCTTTCCCGAGAAGTGGCGGACGCGCGGTATTCCCGGTGTCCGTGCAAAACGACCAGACGCGAAAGTATCGAACTTTCGAACTAAAAAGAGGTAGAGAAAGAGAAAGAGAAGGAGAAAGAACGGGAAAGAAAAAAATGGTGGAATCGCGTAATAAGCGTTCGTAATTGCGCCAACGATTTAACGTCCTTTTTCGATATTTCGTGGAGAGGCAAATGCAGCGGAGGAGAAAACGAGAGAAAGGGGATCGGTGTATAGCAGTTAGTTTTCGACATTGCTCTCGTAAAAGGCGAGAATCAAGGTCTCGGCGTCACTTCCGGCTCGCCAAGTCCCTCAGGAAATTGTTCCTATCCCTTGATCTCCTAACAGTTTATCCTCTATCGTCGCTTCCTGTACAGCTAGACCGGTCGTTCGATCGTTTTCGCCCGTCCACCTCGTGAAAGCGATTTATCGATTTCTCGTGCGAGTCACTGTGCTCCTCTTTCCGGCAAGTTTATGGTAATTTCCAACGTGTAACGGCACCTCGATCGGCGAGTTGCCGAGACGATGAGACACCGCTAGGAAGAAATGCGGCTTTTTCATCGGCGCTTCGGGGAATAAATTCTCCCTTTTTTTCCTCCATTTGCGGACACTGTAACGGTTGGTGGCGCGACAACAACAATGCGTTCAAAGGCAAACAGAAAAAATAATGAAAGATCGTTCACGGTCCGCGTAGTTCCGATAATAACCGTGACAAAAAATTGAGAAAAATTGCAAACGCGGCTTATCGTTTCTTTTATATGTTGTACAGGTAGAATGGACATGGCCTCCGCTCGATGGAATATTGTGTCGCGAAGCATTTATTTCGCACCAATGGATCATAAATCACGCGCCACGAGTGTGCAGTCCTTTTGTGCCGCTGCCGGTAAACCCGAACACCGGGGAAACCTCTTTGTCCCTTAGCAATGACCTTCGCCTCCCCGTGTGTACGCCATTTTCCTAACCAATCGATCCAGTTCGTCGTCGTTTCCGTACCTGATCGAAAAATCCGTAAGTAGACGAACGACACTCGCGACGATTCGCGGCTGATCCAACTCGCGGGACCAGTCCTAGCTTAACCGTCGTTACAGTTGCGTATCGTAAATTTTAGGGGGAAAAAGGAAACGGAAAAAAGAAATAT
This sequence comes from Eufriesea mexicana, assembly GCF_001483705.2. NCBI lineage: Eukaryota > Metazoa > Arthropoda > Insecta > Hymenoptera > Apidae > Eufriesea > Eufriesea mexicana. The sequence goes on from NW_016909723.1 coordinate 571,727, forward strand.
GTATATATATATATATATATATATATATATTGCGCGAGGTCGCGTCGGTTTATCAACAATGCGAACCTACTTTCGGAGTTTCGATAAATGGGCAAGCGAAATATGTAGCGGTTCGGGGCACGTAAAATCCGAGAATACAGAGATACGAAGAGAACGACTGGGTTTCGCCGATATTTGTATATTCGTACAATAATAATAATAATAATAAAACCGCTGTCGCTGGCGGATTCGTAATGGTTCGAGCCTCGTTTCGCTTTGTACCGGGATAATAGGAACGCATTGATGTTAATTAGAGCCGAAAGAAGCGCAATGTTAGCGACGATGGCTACACCACGGCATCGAGGCTGGCAGGAACGAAATAAAAACGAGCGAAATGAAAATGGAAAGCCGGATTCGCGTGTCGCGCAGTCGTGGTAACTACGAGAAACAACGTAACGCCCTATGACGCGTATCTGCTACTTGGATCGACATATTCTATCGTTAGAAATTTAATATCGAACTAATCGTCGGACGAGCAGGACGAAGCGAGTTCGCTCGGTCGCTTAATAGACCTCGTTTACTACATTTTACAGTTTGCCTGCCGGTTGAAATTAACGCTGTCCGCTAGCGGTCACGTCCAATTCACGACCAGTGGAAAACGTGCTGTTACGAGTTCTACCTCTCTAACAAGTTCGATATAAAGCTGTAACATCGGTTCGTAAATTCGACTCTAAAGGGCGAACGTGCCAAGGGTGAGATACGAGCCTATCTTCGCCGCGGTCGCTATTTTTATATCCTTTCGAGAAGTAACGAACAGTACGACTAATTCGATATTCGGCCTGGTTCCACGGTCAGAGTGTTCCGTCGCCAAGTATTCTCCCTCGTGTTGGTCTGCTGGCGTCGTCGATCGTGTAACTACACGAGGCGGTCTAATTGGAAGAGACGAAACATCGAGACCCGATAACGTCGAGAAATTGCCACGGGATTTTAGGTTGCGATACAAAAGTGTACCGATCTTTCGATTGTGCGTGCCGACCTACACGGCGTACGCGACCTACGCGGATCAATTATCCAGGCGATACGATCAATTTCGAGCATTATTCCGAGCTTTCCCGTCCGTACCGAAATTAACCGGCAGGTATATATGGTCGAATTACCGAAGACCGAAGAACAGACGAGAGGATCGGGATTCGCTTGTATCAAAGGCACTCTGGTCAGCACTTGTCAACGCCTAAAGTGCCAGCTATTTTCGTGGGCGCAGCTCGAATTTCGTTCCTCTTGAAAGCATCAAGAGAGTAACGTGATAAAATTCGTGCCGATAACCACTCTCTCTCTCTCTCGCTCTTCCTCTCTCGATTCACCAACGCTTTTACGAGCCCCTTATCGCACCACCCTGCAACTTACGGCGAATCTTATGGCACTTGGAACAAGCATCTCTGCCTGATCACGTGTCGTGCCTTTTCTCGATACACCAAAGTACGCCAATGATTCGCGACGCGCGCGGATCGATTTCTCGATCGTTTTCGCGATTCTCTCAAAGATCGAGACGGACACAGAGAAACGGCGAATAATTTTTCGCCGTTCGCGTTGTGCTCGAACACGCGATTATCCGTCGGATTAGCTTCTATGCCGCATCGGTTTATGAATATTCAGCGCGTCAAATATCAAGAAGATTAAGCGTATCGATATACGCGAACGTGTACGTATTACCTTAATAAAACGGACGCACGTAGCGGCGGTAATTATTCGGGATAATCGGCTCGTCTCATTTCCGAATACGTGGCGATGCTACAACGACACGCGGATTACAGGTAATCGGGAATGTCGTAGTTGGCCAACTCGGCCACTCGTAGCGGTGAATTATATCGTAATCTCTCGTTGAATAATATCGCGATCTTGCAGGAAATCCTCGAGAATTTCGAACGATTCGGGAAGAATTACACGCGTGGAATTTAGTGCTTACGGGCAACGATCTATCGGAATCGAGATGTTCGATCGATGCCCTCGAAACCGTGCCGAATTTCACACCGGGGAAATTCCATAAATTTTTATCGGTCGACAAATTACCGGAGCGCACCGGGTAAATTAATAATTCGTAATACAGGTTGGCAGTGGTAATGCAACGAAATGGAATTACTACTTCGTTAATGTTACAGACGTAGGGCTGTACAAATATACGCGTATGTAGGTTTTGTCCGTGGTAACGTTCCATACGCGGGTAACGCGTACCCAGGTAGCATAACCGGGTAACGTAATCGTGTAACGTAATCGGGTAACGTAATCGGGTAACGTGACCGACTAATAGTTTGTCGCGCGTATCGTATAAGGTTGTTGACCGGACATCCGGATTCACGACGCTATTCTAGCAACGCGCATAGGTCGCTTAAAGTCCGTTAGAGGCACGAGCGTCGAATCGAATTTGGTCGCAGTCGCGTCCGCACGCGGTAATAACCTTTGAAATTGCGTCAACCCTTTGTCACTGTCTCCAACAACCGTTTTATCGGCTAGTAATTAGTAAACGTTCAGCGGCGTATTTCCATGCATTTTTCTCCGCTTATTTCCTCGCGTCCCGATTTCGTTCTTTCTCCGTATATGTACGTATACATACGAATGTATCGTGCGATCCAGTGCGTGTCAATCGACGTTCACGGGACAAGGCCATAATGAACCACTGCACCGAGTCGATAAATTCTATCAAAAATTTTATAACGAAAATTTCATAACGAGCATCGTTAATGCGAGCGATACAGCTTTCCTTTCGACGGACATTCAGCTTGGCGGAAACGACACGGGTCGATAACCATCTCTCCCGGATATTTAATTCCCGATTTCATTTTTGCAATTTCGTATACGGTAAGAAAAAAATGAGATCGAGGAGAGCTTAGGAAGTATATAAAGAAGAAAGTGGGAATGGAAAGATAACGCGAAAGCAAATGGTTCTCGCGCGATAAGCGGCAAGATGAGGAGAGACTTTACGTCGGAGAACACAAGGGAGATGCGGAGCGGTGACCCTTTCTGCTCCCTCTTATTTTAGAGGCGCGCGATGACCCGACCATAGGAAGGATCTTTTATTTCTCGCTACGTAAATCACGCGACAGGCGCACCACGATTCGCGAGCGAAGAGAAAGGCTAAGGGAGGAAATCGGCAGACAGATAAGGTAGAAGTATGTGTCGAGCGTAGAAGTGGAAAAGTGCGGGAGAATGGGGAGAAGAGAAGGGAACAGAAGGGGAGATTTGCATATCTCGCGAACGGAATAATCGATGCCACTTAACGTGCCTTCTCTAACAGTCAAGAGAGGGAGAGAAAGAGAGTCGGGAGTGCGTGTAGGTAGCGTTGAACCGTAGAATAGAGGAAGAATAGAGGAGAATCGGAGGTAGAGAATGGCAGGGGTGTTGGTTGCGAGACAACGATAGGAGAGGATACTCGTTTCGAGCCGGTCTGCTCGCTTCGATAGCTTGATTTTGCGCAGACACCGATTCGATTATCTTCGTACGAGCATTTTGCGCGCCACTCCTGCGTACGTGTGCTATATCGGCAAAAATTGTTTGCCAAGCTCCGATCGATTTTATGGCTGAACCCGCCACACGTACCCGTCGCGTCCCGTCTTTTTACACTCATGACCGTATATTTTTCCCGCTCGCGAAACTCTCCTCTGTGCGCGACGTGGTCTGCGACGTAGTCTGCGACGAGGTCCTACGTCGAGCGCGACGCTGCGCACCGAGGGAACAGCAGGTGGAACGCGAACGTTCTACGTTGGAATCGCGCCCAACGAATACGCGTTCGCCGTCCTGTCGCATGATTTTAATTTTCGACGAAACATCGTGTAAACGTGCCGTTGCAGCTTGATGGTACAACTTAGTCGGGTATTTCTGCGCTATCTTTCCTCCCTCTTCCCTTCGCTGCTTTCTCGGTTTTCCTCGTTTTTTCGTTACGCTTCGTACCCTGTATTTGTCAACTTTTTTCCCTCTTTCCTCGGATCTTTCGACGAGGACGACGACGACGACCACGACGACGGCGACGCCGACACTCGTACGGAACCCGTTTTATTTTTCTTCCATAATTTTCAATCCCTATCTCGTTCCTACTCGGTCAACCTTTCCCTCCACGACGGGAAACCGCGGTAGATAAAACGTAATATCTATGTAGGTTACCTCCTTTCTTATTTCCCTTCAACCGCCCTGTCGCTTTCGTTTTATTCGCGCGTGGTTGGTTAACCGTCGAAATTTTTATTTTCCTTTTCCTTCCTTCTATCCTCGTACTTTGCGATTCTTCTCTCCCTTCGGTCCGAAACGTTTGTCATCCGACGTCTATTCGTCCGATCGGCAACTCGCTTCGTCGATCGAACGACTAAACCGATTAAAAGCGACGCGAGATTTCGACGTTTAAACGACGTTTAAAATTGACTTCCATCTCGTGACACTTCCGAGAGATTCTATAATTTGATATACATCCACGAACGATTTTCTCCGCGCGAATGATAAAAATACACGTTAATCGCGAACGAAGCGTTCCTCATTGCCAATTTAAAGCGATTCGCACTCGTTCGACTGATATACGCATAATATTACAAATTACGTCGCAACGTTAACCGAATACCGTGATAAATTATTTAATAATATGTAATCAGATTTCGTTTGTAGCGTAGTGAGAGCGCGGCAATAGCGATGCCGTAAACGTGCCAGTGAAATTTGTTTTCATCGTAATTACGAGATAGATTTAATCTGACTACGGGATTAATCTTCTTTTTGAACGGTATGAAAATGCAACAGGCGTTCGTAGGACCGTAGCAAATAATTCGATGAAATTAATTTCACGTATTTCAATGGAAATTTGTTATTACTCTACACGGTTCATCGTCGCACGAATAACCCGGTATCTCTGTATTTTCGTACGACTAATCATTTCGCGTTTGCGTGGTGCCTCGGTTGTGAATTTTTCATCGAAACCGAATTATCGCTAGGGGAAAAATAACGGACAATTTCGGATCGCAGGGATCCGTTTAAACCGAAATGGCTTCCGACACGAATTGTCCCGAATAAAATTATTCCCGCGAACCGTGTTTAATTAAAAATAACCGAAACGTAAAAGACCGAATCGTACGTTGAATTTTAATGGAAAATCGGGAAGAAGCTGGGTCGCCGTTTATTTCTCCACGCTGGATTTCGAGTGTAAAAATCTGTCGCGTGTGCCGGGTTACTTTACGACAAGGACGGAAAAGTTTGTTGACGAGAGAACATGATCGATGAGAGTGCCTGCGCGTACTTCGATAAACTTTATATCATCTGCCTGAAAATTGAGCCACTATACCAAGTGACAACACCGAGAATAAAGATAATTTGGATTTTGTAATCCGCGTAAATAACATCGGTCGACTGATATCGTCGTACGATGCATTTGCGTTTTTCGCGCGCATTTAAACCGCTGTTTCAATATTGGCCGAATGGAAATTTGAAATTTTTCATCGTTCGTTCCTCCTCCCTATCGTTTACGATATCGACTACCTCGATCGTAGAAATTCGTTGGAAAATAATACGTGGACGAGATCGCGGAGTGATTCGAGTCGGTTTAGTTTCACGTTTGTTGAAAGTTTTTACAGATTCATGGCCATTCTCGATTACGACGGATAGTATCGTTGCAAATACGGCTGCAAATACTCTGGCAAATATTCTCTCAAATACGATAGCAAGAGCGAAAGATTTTACGAATCAACGGAGAAGAGATCGCGATCGAAACTAAGGTAATAAGAAATCTGCGGGATTAACTCGAGACGACGGTGTCTTCGCAGTAAAGGCACTCGTTGAACGTAACATAAAATTTAACGACCGAACGAACGGACCGATGGGGTATTTTCTTTTACCTCGAGACTAATATGTACGGAACGAGGTCGATCCCCGTGACCGAGAGAAATCTTTTCTTACGATAGCACTTGTAACGTATAGAGGAGAACCCCGAGGAATCAAATCTGCCAAAGATTTGTTGGCTCGTACGAGTAATACCGACGGGTAATAGCAAAGGTTGCGAGCCTTTTACGCTTCGTAGGGTTATACGTTTACGTGCAGACGCGAAGAATCGGGAAGCGAAATTAATCGGAAACGCGGGAAAGTAGCTTTTTTCGTTGGATTTTTCAGCGACATAACGGACAACGGAACGAAGACGAGGGAATCGCGACGAGTATCGTCGCTATGCTACCGTACACCACCGTACACCATCGACAGGGCCATAATATACCGGAGATTCCCCGCGACCACTGGAACAACGCGGTGCGCATTATCGTTTGCTCGTGTTTTTCGATTCGATTTGCTTGGCGACATTGTCGTGCCTTCGATATAAAATCTTCTCAAAGATCCGGATTTCTTATCCTGGCTGACTGCCTATTTTTATCCGAATCTCTTTCACGATCTTACATTTTTCTTCTAAGATCCTTTGGGACCGTGGAGAAGTAGTAGTCCAACGTTCCCCTTTCCCGACTGGTTTCCTCCTTTCCTTCCTACTGTTTCTGGTATCGCGCTTTTCTCTCTTCCGGCGATGTATAAGAGGTTTCCAGCCAAGTTTCGTTGCCGACAACTTTGGTGTTCATTTTATCGGGTACTTTGACGAATGCCTGTAGGGTAGCGTGTCACGGTAATAGTCTTTACGCTACTGGGAATTGCAGCGGGGATTTCACGGAGGAGAGATATCTTTTACCGATCTTTGTAAAATGAATCGCTTCCTAACGATGGATCGTCGAGGGACGCCGGAACAGATGGGAATTCGACTTCGCGACAAAGCAATTTATACTCCGTCGGCGACGTTGATCGACGACGAGTTCCACCGAATTTATTTCCACGCGAGAAAGATATTAAAATTAACCGGGGCACCGAGGAAACGTATACACTTTGGATACACGTAGCCAAACGAACCAAATTATCGTGCATTTGGCTCTGGGTTCTACCGAGTACTCATTAACGCTGAATTAGCTATATACGCCGTAATCGAAACCGGTCGAAGGCATAATCGAAGTATTCAAATATTCATACCGTTGGAAATAAACTTCTCGATTGAATCGGATTGCGCGACCTATTGTCAGTGGGAGTTTCAATCGTTCCGATTCAACTTAAATTATCGATTTATTAGAGCTATCCAATGATTATTCCCTGGTCTGTATAATTCGCCAAGATGGAAATTTCGCTCGCGTATCGGGGCGGTGCGCTACTGCCTCGCCTACAAGCGCGAACGCTGTTCTCGCGCACGTTTTCACCGTCCAACGAATTTATACTATTTTAACGATAAATTCTCTGTCACGCGATACTCGCGATGCTTTTTTCGCGTCGCGATGATTCCTTCTTTAAGGATTCCAGCGAACGGATATATCGCGAACGGACAGTTCCCGGTGACAAAGCGTCTTTTCTCTCTTACGTCCTACTTTCGCACGGGCAAATTCGAAGCGTCTGCGGAAATGTTTACATGCGTCGAGACACGTGTCTGTTGAGTCTTTCGCGTAGTCGAGTCTCTGAACTTTCCTCGGAAAATCCTTCCTGGTACGATGGATGACAGAGAGGCAGAGAGAAAAAGGGTACCGTGGTCAAAGTCGGTCAAGAGAATCGGCGAGGAAGCAGATATAGATAGACGAGGCTATGACGTAAGTTTCTAGAAAATAAAAGAATTTCCTACCTTCCCCGGTGACGAGACGATTGACGTTTTTTCAAAATTCCTTGGAAACGTTGAATAACGCTTCTCGTGGAACGTCACGAGCGATATGACTCGCGTTCGATGATCATCGATATTTGTCCTCCTCCTTCTCCTCCTTTCTTCCCTGTTCCTTCCCGTTGACTCAGGTTCGTTGTCCTCTATGCCGCGCACAAACCGAGTACCGAGTCTACAGAGTTTTGATCCATTGTTTACTCTGTCCCACAGGCTGCTGATAAAACACGGATACTCGGAGAAGAACGTCGTCGTATCTTCTTCTGCATTCTGCTTGCCGCGATATCGCGAAACTCGAACGTGCAACTTCGAGCCGAAAGAAAAATTGGATTCGTCGCACCGTCGAAATCGCGAACCAGGTATGTCAAAATATCGTATAGCGATTAAACGAAAGTTACAAATTCGTTACGAGTCGTTAAAGGTTGTTGATACAAGACGGGCCATGGTTTCACGCATAAGGCGAACGATAAATTGTAGCGGAACGAAACAGGTCGGTGTAATTGGATGTAACGCGTCCGATTAAATTTTCCGCTCGCAGCTGTATCGCGTAATGCACGGTCTCGCGGGCGTCACGCGGGCGACGCGCGGGCGTCGCGACGGCCGTCGCGCGTCGATTCCATTTGTTCCACGACACACCCCTGCAATTTTATGCGCGCCCTATGTCATGTCGCGCTTAATACGCTCGCGCGTTCCCGCCCGGCCAACGAACGAACGAACGAACGAACAAACGAAAGAAAGAGCGAAGGAAAGAAAGAACGTTCTTCGTAAATCCAATCGTAGCGACCGTACACGGTTACCTTTCTCACGACTTTCATCCGGCCACGTTGAAAGCGCGAATGAATATGAATCGAAATCGGATATTGGCAAGACCCGTGAGTTCGACTTGTCCGGAATCGCGCGAAACCCGGCTACAACGCGATACATCGGATCGAAGAGCGACGATGCCCTCGACGAGGTGCCTAACCATATCCGGTGGGTATTAAGGGTAAACTACGCGGATTCGTTTCGTTCTCGGGTAAAGGTTTCGAGTCTGTGTCCGACGACGTAGGATAAGTGGACGAGAGCAACAGCTGGCAGAAAAATCCGAGCTGGCTCGCGAAACGCTACACGTTGCAGGTCGTTGCTCGCGTATGCGTGGAAGGTGAAGGTGAAACTGGAATTGGGACGATCCGTTGAAATTTTCAACAACGAAAAGAAAATACTCGGAGGGGAAAACGTGGACGAACAATGCGCGACCATCGGATCGCGTGGATGCGTCGCGTCGGCAAGTAGTAAACGATAGCGAGGGACTTCGATCCGGCATGTTGATCTTGCTCTTTCCTGCATTGTTCGCGATACGTTATTAACATCGCGAATAGAAAGTGCCAGCAGGCCGAGTCTCGACCAACTGCCGTAGATTGGCGTATTAACTCGGTCTTGCCGTGCAATAACAGAGACAGTCGCGTGTACGGGTTGTCGAGAGATAAATCGGTCGACGTACGGCAGATGGTACGCGGTTGTTTGTCCACCGAAAGTTGCTCGCCCTTTGAGCTTGCTATTTTCCCCGATGCAGGTACAGGCAGGGCCGTGTGGCAACTTGTTCGTTAACGCGTTAAATTGCAAAGTCGAGCAGACGCTAGATTTCGCTGAATTCTCGTCGATTTAATCCACCTTCGAAACTCGTCGATCGCGTTTCACTCGCGATTAAACGATTCTAAACGTTCGACAGAGGACGAAACGCGTGTAACGTTTAACGACGTGTTTGGTCATCGCAACGTTGTTGTCGCGTCAACGCGAACGCGATCGTTTCCGTGCAATTTCGATAAGTGCGACTCCCGTTTTATTCCACCAGCCGCTGCTACGGGGAATCTCGACTCGTTGTTACAGTCGTTCCCCGAGATTTATACGGCCGACGTCGACCGCGGGGAAGGATAAATTTGAATTCACGGCCCCCGTCTCGAAGAAATACCATGGCCGAATTTACGCCCGAATAGAAAAAGGTTGCTGCCGTCCAAAGGAACGAAACGCGAAAACGAAACGATAACGGATATAAGAAGGGGATAAGAAAGGTGGGTGGCGTCACTTTAGAAATTCAAAGGTTCCAGTTCCATTCCCGCCCTATCTTTCGACGAACTTTTCGCGCGAGAAAAAAGCCTCGCTGATCGAAAATAGGATTCTCTTTGCTTTCCGTATCAGCGACCACGTCGTGGTGGCAGTTTTCCCTTTACGGATTTATTCGACGTTTATTAGCGACTCAGGATCGAAATAGTGCCGGGATTAATAATTGTTAATTCAGGCGTGTACCGCTGTATCGAGGTTGAGTTATTACGCGCGCCCGTCGGTCGCGATTTTATTCCGAATTCGTATCGATTCATCACCGAAAGCGAAGAAGAATGTAAAAAGCGAAAGGATATCGACCTAAACGATTGAAACGAGACGATTCGATGGAAACGAGCGAAGCACCGGCGTAGCTAATGTTACAAAAGGCTGAATTTGAATATAAACGCGAGACTGATCCCGGAGTACAGCATGAATAGCAGGAATAGGGCAGGAAGAGGGCAGGAAGAGGGCAGGAAGAGAGGTGCTCGTGGGAATACCGTGCGTCGAAAACGAGCATACACGAGCTGCAATTCAATTAACGAAATTATTCCTCGTATGAAACGTATTATCGCGACGAAAAACAGGGAAAAAAGCTGCGATTCACGGCAGCTTTGCGAACATTTTCATTTTCACCGTCTCGCTTAGTCGAATAAATCACGGGATTTTTATATTTGTCATCCGCATCGAAACCTTCCACGAGGAAACAGGATCGAACAAACGAGAGAAAATTTTAGCTCGGCGCGAAAGTAAAACCTTGCTGCCGGAATTTTTCGTGACGGTTCACGGGCGTAGAAATTGCGACGGAACTGTCATAAATGTCGCGATGACAAGACGCGGTTGACGAGAGGATCGATAACGTCATACGAAAAGTATATCGACGACGCGTGCAAGGCAAAACCGTCGAATCGTTTTCCCGTCGTTTACAGCGATTTTGTCGCTTTGCGTTATTAAATCGGGGAACGAACCGGACGATATCGACAACGTTATCGAAGGATTCGCGAAAAGACCGTTCTTCGTTACCGTACCGATTTTTCGCCAACCAGCACCGTGCATCGAAACGTCCGTAACGAAAGCGCGAAATTTAATCGAGTAAATGATAATGTTGATTCGGGCGCGGGCGTTCGCTGAATATTCGCCATTATTCGTAGAGTGCTAATATCGATGCGATAAACACGACAGCCTGTCCACGAAATGAAGGCAATTTAACGAAGCGGCCCGTGTCCCGAACACGCATTGTAAATTACGTCTGTTAGGCAGTTGCGATCCATCACCGTTGTAACGCCAGCGTCATACGCAATGCTTTACGCGTGTTTGCCGTAAACATGGTTTCCGTTATTGGTTGGCATTCTTTATTAGAATTCTGATCTCGTTTCGACCAATAACGAATCTCTTCGTCGAAACGAATCGATCATGGACGAGCAGCATCGCTGTTTTTACGACAATGCTCAGTAACGCATACGCGTATAGGTACATCGGTGCAGGTGTAAGCGTACTTGGCTAAATTTCGCTGAATTTTAGCATTTTACTCGTGCGTCGCGTAAAAGACAGAGGAAAATTAGCCGGCAGCCGGTTGCCTTTTTCCTCGACATCGCGCGTGGTATAGCTTTCCATTTTATTTTCCGCCTATCCTTTGCCGTGCTACTTGCTACGAATTTTAACAGAGTAGACGTTAATACCCCTCGAAATATCATTAATTCACGGTCATTTCGTTCCCTCTTCCTAATAACGAGAGGGACAGAGAGAACTCGGCATCGCTGCGGTGTACTTTTCCAGTTCGTTACCGTCGTTTATTACATCGCCCTTTGTGCCGTTCCTTTGCCGATGGCGATAGATACGCATGCACGTATAGTTTACCACCCGTTTCTCGATGACCTCCCAGTAAACTTGTCCGAAGATAGTAGCGGACGCTTAGTCTTGGCCCTGGGAATCATCTCGTGTCATCGAGACGGGACGCGGAACTTTTCCATTCGCCGATATGCGAAATTCCAGAACGATACCTTCTCGCGACGATTTAAATCCTTTCGGTAAATAAATTCGCGTCACGAACGAAGCGCGTTCGATAAAAATGGGATGCGTGGCGCGAAAAAATTCTCCCGGTTTGTACGTCGCATCTGCATACGTACACGCGTGCCGGAGCTTTCGATTCGTAGCGCTTGCGATGCACGTACACGTGTGGCGATCGAAAACTCGTTTCCAGACCGAAATCGAAATCGAGGTCGGGACCTTATCTTTCGATCGTTCGTCCTTTCATCGAGAGTCCCGGTATCGCGAGTAGTAGCCCGTCTCTCGATTCGGGAGAATCGATTCCGAATTCGAGGGTATGCCTGACGACTGAGTAATTAACGCGAATAAACGAGAAGAAATGCGTGGCTTTCGCTTTCAGTTGAACCGGAGACAACGGTTCTCGGGTGGAAAAAGGGAAACGGCACTAGGGAGCGGCGGGGTACGAGGTTTCGAAGGTAGGTCTGAGCAGTTGCCAGGGAGAACGCAATTTGTATTAATTTCAACGGAATTAGGAGTTACGCCTTGGGTCGCAATTAAAATTTGCATAAACAAATTTTGCTCGTCGGTTTAAACCGGAGAGAAGATGGTAAACGAGCTTCGGTCTGCTTCGTGCCTCGTCCTTTTTCCCTTTCGATTTTCCCATCCATCTCCACGGCGGGGCGCGTCGCGACCTTTCGAATCGCGACGATCGATTTCAACGATGAAAGCAACCACGAATTCTCGTTCGCGTATCTTTGCTTATACGTACGTACTCGATGATCTCGGGGATTTTTCAAGCATCGAGAGAGTCGACGTACACGATGATTTCGTTATTTATAATCAAGGGGCAACTAACGAGAATAGATAATTAAGCGGTTGGAAAGTTTTTCGAGTCGCGCAACTCAATTATGATCGTTAGGTATTCCATTTGAAGCGATGGTTGAAACGGAAAGCGGGTCCGAGGCAAAGGGAATTGGGTCGATGCGAATTTCGTCGAGGTGTTGCTCGCGATTAAGGGTGCTCGATGTCGCCCTAACGGCGTGCTAACGGCGCCGTACGAGAATACTCGCGACACGGTTCTACGTTTTTCTCTCGGTGTTTCCTCTCGCGCACAGAGATACGTCTTCTTCCGGTATCTACGACGAAACTCTTGCCACGAGTTGGAAAGCTAGCGAAGCAAGAAAGCAGCCTGTTCTGTACGCGCTCTGCGTGCTTGGTCCGATGATGCTGACTCGACCGTGGAAGCTAACAAAGTTACCAGACGCCGTTATTTCACCTTTGAAAATTATGTGCCGGATGAGCGACCGAGTTTCGTACGTCCGGAATATTCTTAGCACGGTTTTCAGGAAAATTATGTTTCTGCGTTATCCTTCAAACGCTGGCTAAGCCCAACGCGGAAAACCGGAAAAGAGTAGAACGGAGGAACGTTCGTTTGATAGAACGCCAGTAACGGTAGCTGGTCGAAAAGAATGGCGACGTTTCCGAACGCGATTCTCGATCAAAAGGCTTGGCGATTGACAACGAAGTTTCGAAAGATGATTCGTTCGCGCTTTGAGAATCAACGGTGATTACGTTGCAGAGCAAGATTTTTCAACTTTCCCTTCGTTAACGGAACAAACTTTGCGATATCGAGCAACGCCGTGAAAAGTATAGAACGGAACGCGATATGCATTTTCTGCCGCGTTCCCCGTTCCACGCGAGCACGCTTTTCCTTCAAACGCGTAATCCGCCAACTTCTGCTAACTAGTGAAATCCGGAGTTCGCGGACGAATTTACGCTGTTCAGTCGATGGTGATTAAGGTCTTAACTTGGGAAAATTCATCGATTTCGTAGATGACACGCGGACGAGGTTAGTCCAGTTTTCGAATCATCCAGCATCCGATAATGAATTTAGTTTCGACCTGAAAGAAACGCTCGGAGATTTCCATAAAGTCGAACGCGATCGCGGACCCAGTTTTCGAATCATCCATGAATTTAGTTTCGACCTGAAAGAAACGCTCGGAGATTTCCATAAAGTCGAACGCGATCGCGGATACTTGCTTCCGTTTTTGCGCGTACGAAAGAAACGAAAGGAACGAAGCGAATGAAAGTGGAGCAAAAAATTAATTAGCTATTCGTGCTATTATATCTTTATTTGCCCGTGAACGAGTTTGATTCGCTTTGTTTCGCGGAATAACGTTGATACTTACCGCATAGCATGCTTGCGCTACCACGCTGAGACTGCCGGAAGTTTCTTGGCTGAGCGTATAGAAGACCCAACTATTTAATTACCTCGATCCACCTTCCGGTAGCTTTGCGAGTCGATATTATCCCCGGTGGAGACGCATCGATACAACTTTATAACGAAGAATTTAATAAAGGTGCCGTCACTGCGTGATCGATATTGTCCGCATGCCGTTAATCACCCCGACTCTTTCCAAAAAAGGTATACAGTTCTTAAATCTGTCAGCTTTCGAGGCTGCGTAACGAAATTTTTCTCATCCTCGCTCGCCAATTCTCTTTCGCTCGCTCTCTCTCTCTCTCTCTCGTATCCGCAAAGCCGTGCAAGCTGTAAATAAAGATGTCAGGCAAGGTAAAAGTAATGGTAACCTCGACTCGCGAAAATAGAAGAGATTACTTTTTTCAATGAAAGGTCACGCTATCGCGCTACATTGTCGCGAAACGGTCAATGACAATTTTTAATTTCCTTTCCTTTTTCGCATTCCACAGCAAGAGAACGGGAAAAGTACGTTATATACCGTTTTGCGTTAAGAGAATACGCGTTAAGGGACAGCAACAGTTGGCAACTAACCGCGAAATAATTAATAGAATTTCAACCGGAGAAAGAAACATCGAGCAGGGAAGTAAGAAACGGAAAGAAATCGAAAAGCTGAAAGTTTCACCGGAAACGAGACTCGAGGGACTCGCGACAGGAGAAATGTACTTACGTCGGAATTATCGGAGACGAACGATGTTCGCGGAATAAAGAAGAATTGTCAGATTCGCGTGTAATACGCCTCCGGGGACCAGGCAATGGGTTAATCTTACCCGAGGCTTCATTATTCCCGCGTTATCTAGCTCGGAGCAGTCGCCGATAATCGATGTTTAACGACGCTGTTTACAGCTTAATGGCCTGCTTAATTTGAACGAACCTCGTCCAATCGAGGGCCGCTACGAATTCGCGACGCGCGTCGTACCGGTGCATCGCGAGCCTCTTTCGATGCAAATCGTGACAAAACCTTTTTCCTCCAAATTATCGCCGTCCGATTGTATTTGCGAGTGATAAGGAATTGCGATGGCAAGGTGATAACGCGACACGCGGATTTACGGCAAATTCGTATGCTTTTCGCTTCAAGTGGAGTAATTACTCGCAATCGACTCTAATGTACAAGAGAGCTGCTAATACACCGTCCATATATCTGAACACGAATCCGTGATCGAAATGGTTCTGTCGCCCACAGTTTCCGAAAAATCAGAATTTTTTGAGAAAAGACACGATTTTTGGCTAAAACGAATTATTACGTAAAAAGTAATAACGTTTCTCAAGATTCTCAAGTTTCCTCGAGACTTTATTTCAGATACATGACTGGACGACGCGGGATGCGTGCGTTTAGACCTAAGTAGACCTAAGTAATCACAAGATAGATGCAAAGACTAAGTTCCATGTGCGTGCTATCTGTACAAAGGTAGGCTATCTAACTTGGAGCGAATATACACATTTCATATTTTACCTCATTTGTCCATCTCGTTTACCAAATAGAACATAATTGTTCTCGCGGCAATCGCGATCGTCCTTAAGCACCGACTAGCCTACGCGACGTACTCCCGTGTACACGATAACTCCATGTTTCGTAAGTCATTCAAACGATTCGTTCCGACACTCATCCTCGCCACTGCCACCCTTGTCACGCATCGGTTCTAGAGTGGTCGGCGGGCTGGCACTCATCTGGGTCAATTCGAGGGTCTGTCGGCCCTAGTCGTCCTGGGCACCAGCGCGTGCACGACCGGGGTATGGGCCCTGTAGCCGTGACACTGAATATGGGCCTGCGGTCAGACCCCATGGGATGATTAATTTCTCCCCCATATGGCAGGGGCCTGCGTGACCGGCTACAGGGCCGCGCTAGGGACCCTCGGCTTGATTTCGGATGTTTCGTTGGTTAGTCGATCGCTCTCGTTCGCGAGTAAGTCACGGCAGGGTCTGCGGTGGCTGGGTGGGCTAGGTTCGATCGAGAGGGTGCCGAGGTATGGAGTTGTTTTGTACACGAGAGTACGTCTCGTAGGCTAGTCGATCTTTCGACTGATCGCGAACTAGTTCGGGCGCGATTGCGATTTTTAACTTGCTCGCGGGTTTTATATTTTATTCCTTATTTTTGTAAGAAATAAAATATTTTAGTGTCGCGAGAATAGAGTTGTAGTATACCGAATCGAAGTCCCTTTGTTAGACACGAAATATAATAAAGTGTCAGTAGATTTTCACTTTACCTTCTTTCGTTCCAAGTTAGGTTAGACTACCTTTGATACAGATAGCGCTAGCAGGCTGCGCCACTAGGGCGCATGTCGGGTCTCGATGCGTAGTCACCTCCACATGGTGAGACCTGGTAATTGGTATCGTTTTCCAAAGAGAAATCTTTGGGAAACGATATCAAGCTAAGAGCTACGTACAAAGTTTAAGATATTTCCTATCCTTTGTAAGTTTTCAATGTTTCAGTTAAACATTTGACGATTTTTGAGGCTGCGAGAGGTAAGTGGACGGAATTCTTGACAATGACGTCATTCAAATACAGTTATAGTTCATAAAAATGTATAAATAATCTAATTTGTTATTAATAATAAATTGTTCATAGCGTAAATTTAGAATACAAGAAAAGAATTAATTCATTGGTTATTACTTGAACAATATCATACTAATGTTTAAATGTACCTATAATTTGCAAAAGTGTA
>NW_016909723.1:589961-607601 GCF_001483705.2 Eufriesea mexicana
AAAATATCTTAGCGTTGCGACAGTAGAGTTTCAGTATACCGAACCGAAACCCCTTTTGTAAGACACGAAATATAATAAAGTGTCAGTAGAGTCATTTTAACTTAATTCGCTCCAAGTTAGATTAGGGTACCTTTGATGCAGATAACGCCAGCAGGCTGCGCCACTAGGGCGCATGTCCGGGTCTCGATGCGTAGCCACCTCCACGTGGTGAGATCTGGTAATTGGTATCGTTTTCCAAAGAATAATTTCTGGAAAACGACACCAAGCTAAGAGCTGCGCACAAAGTTTGAGATATTTTTTATCTTCTGTAAATTTTCAGCTTCCTTTGTACTTTGGAAATAATATATAGCCGAATTTTGAATGCTTTCTGTCAATGTGTGATATTTTGTCAATATTATATTCGCCTAATCGAAAATTGCTTATTTTTATTTATTTATTTTTAATTATATTTTCTAAGCAGACCACAATGTATTCAAATTGCAGACCAAATTGTATTGAAATTATATGTATCGTTGCCCGAAAATGTTTGTATTCCCGTTATATAAATTTCACTGCAGAACAAATAAATAAAAAAATAAGAAAGGAATAGTTTCTATTGTTTCTCCACCCTATTGGTAGCGATGACAATAATTGTATTTAGTCCTGTATAAACGATATGTACCACTTCAGTGTTTTAATGCCAAATTTATTTTGTAGAATCCTTGACACAACACTGCATAAGGAATTGAGGAAACGTGACGACATCCTGTTCTTCGAAATATAAATTCAATATGCCCCTAATGCAAGCGGTTAAAGAAGCATGGGAACGACGCCGCAGTGGAAAATCAAAAATTTCCAAGCTTCTACGATTAATTCATGAACTTTTATAGCTGTATCGAAAAGCTGCATCTTTGGACAACATTCTTATACAACTTTCGTACATAATTTTATGCCAATTAATTTGTTATTAATTATTATTCGAAGAAGGACATGATTCGGTAACAACGACCGTTATAATTATTCATTAAAAGATTTAATTATGAACAAAACTAGATGTAAATTATGATCAAAAATAATATGAGAACAAGCGCAAGATTATTATTCTCATAATGACTCCATGAATGTAAAAAATTAATTGCATAGGAGAAGGTAATTAATGAACAATTGTTGTTATGTTCGACATTCGTTTAAACACTCCGAGAAATAATTATTAATAATTTATTAATTAGGAAGAAATTTGTATCTAAAATAATATTAGAAAGTTGTTTAAGGGTGTCCATTTATGATGCAATTATAAAAGTTCACAAATTGTTCACAGAAATTGAATAATTTGATGATATTCCTTTCAAGTCAATCGTATTGGTTAATCGTTATTCTGTATCCATTTTCTAAGGGTGGTGCAAATCGTTGATTGGCGCTAATGCTGCCAATAAGAAAGACTTGCAATCAGAGCCATCTGTGATTTTTTACTGGAACCTTTTGACGATCGGCGCGTCCTCTTTGAGTATCAACTGGAAACTCACGGAGGTTGTCGAACACTTCCTCGCGCATTCTGTGTTGGTGTTACTTTCTTGAGCTTTGAGTCCGAAATCATAGATGGAGTTGATCGCAAGTCCTTCTTATTACCTGTATTAGCGCCAATCAACGATCTGCACGACCCTTAGAAAATGGCTACAGAATAACGATTAACCAATACGACTGGCTTGAAAGGAAAATCATCAAATTATTTCAATTTCTGTGAACAATTTGTGTACTTTTATAATTGCATCATAAATGGACACCCTTAAACAACTTTCTAATATTATTTTAGATACAAATTTCTTCCTAATTAATAAATTATTAATAATTATTTCTCGGAGTGTTTAAACGAATGTCGAACATAACAACAATTGTTCATTAATTACCATCTCCTATGCAATTAATTTTATACATTCATGGAGTCATTATGAGAATAATAATCTTGCGCTTGTTCTCATATTATTTTTGATCATAATTTACATCTAGTTTTGTTCATAATTAAATCTTTTAATGAATAATTATAACGGTCGTTGTTACCGAATCATGTCCGTCTTCAAATAATAATTAATAACAAATTAATTGGCATAAAATTATGTATGAAAGTTGTATAAGAATGTTGTCCAAAGATCCAGCTTTTCGATGCAGCTATAAAAGTTCATAAATTAATCGTAGAAACTTGGTAATTTACGATTTTTCATCGCGGCGTCATCTCTCTCCTTTTCTAACCGCTTGCTATTCTTGACTATCGTGACGAGGTTTAGACGACCTCTTTGCGCATTCTATATTCCTATTACTTTTCAGAACTTTGAGTCAAAACATACATGGATTAGGCAAACGTAACATTAAAAGAGCTTTCAATCTGACAGAATCCTAAGCCTATAAAATTCGCAGCGTTGGCATGAAATCCTTTGCCAATTTTGCGATTTTCTATTAGGCGAACATGACATGAAAAGAGGTCTATCACCGAGACAATTCCAAGAAAATGACGTCACTTCCAAGAATTCTCGGTCAATACTTTTGCCACCACGAAGAAAAGTTTCTGCTCGATTTTGCGATTTTGTATCAGGATAACATAATATAAAAGGAGGTCGTTCGCCGAAGCAGTTCCGAGAAAATGACGTCACTTCCAAGAATTCTCGGTCAATACTTTTGCCACCACGAAGAAAAGTTTCTGTTCGATTTTGCGATTTTGTATCAGGATAACATAATATAAAAGGAGGTCGTTCGCCGAAGCAGTTCCGAGAAAATGACGTCACTTCCAAGAATTCCCGGTCAATAGTTTTGCAGTCCATCTGGACAATACTTTTGCCGCCGCTGGTCAATACTTTTCCCGCCACTGGTCAATACTTTCCCCGCTACCGGTCAATACTTTTCCCGCTACGATGGACAATACTTTTGCCGCCGCTGGTCAATACTTTTCCCGCCACTGGTCAATACTTTCCCCGCTACCGGTCAATACTTTTCCCACTACGATGGACAATACTTTTGCCACTTCTGGTCAATACTTTTCCCGCCACTGGTCAATACTTTTCCCGCGACGGTGGACAATACTTTCCCCGCCACAATGGACAATACTTTTGCCGCTTCTGGTCAATACTTTTACCGCCACTATGGACAATACTTTTACCGTTTCTGGACAATACTTTTGCAGTCTTGCCGGAAAATTTTTGACCAATTTCACGATTTTGTATCAGGATAACATGATATGAAAGGAGGTCGCTCGTCGAGTCATTTCCAAGAATTGACGTCATTTCCAAGAATTCTCTGGACAATATTTTGCAGCACGGCGAGAAATTTTCAGCCGAATTTGTCTCTTTGTATTAGGGTAACATAACATGATAGGAGGTTGCTTACCGACCTATTCCATGATTTTACATTATTTCCAACAATTCCCTGGACAATACTTTTTCTACTTTGCAGTACATTTCAATAATTTTACTCACCTTATACTTACCTTGCTTACTTACCTTCCCTTACTTACAAGGAGTATGCAAGTCCTTCGGGTCACCGTTTTAGTTGAAACTTTGCAGCTTTGTATATATCGTCATGCAGTTTAAGGAAATATATTATTATAGCCGCAATTACTAAATAGTTTTCAATATATTTGCGATTAAAGTTTTATTACATCGTTAATTAAATATTTACTTCCAATGTGTTTCAAGTTAAGTTGTAGCGTAACTGGGACGATCGAGAGTTGATTTACTGGAGGACCAGGGTTCGTTTCTCGACCATAGTTTTGATAATTTTTTTAAATATATTTTCTGCTTTGTATTTATTTTTTGCCTATAAAAACATTCTACATACACAATTATAAATAAAATTACTTAATAAAAAAAAATTATTTTTTGCGCTTTCTTATGTTAATATACATTTATTACAAAATAATAAGAATATTATGCAAGGAAAATACTTTTCTACAGCAATCTTATTTACTGTAGAAAATACAAAACTATCACTCGTGTAAGTGTTAATTATTAAATTAAACATTGTATAAGAATATTGTCTATAATTCCAACTTTGCTGTGCATCTATAAATGTTCATAAATTAATTAGAAAAGCTTGGATATTTATTAATTTTCTACTACTGAATATATAAAAATTGTACCGCCTACGATCAGCGCCATCTATGAGTTGGCTCAAAAATCAAGAAAGTGATAGGAATATAGAATAGGCAAGGAGGTCGCCGAAGAGTTCGTCACGTGGCAGACAAGAACAGAGAGGGGATAGAAAAGGATAGAAGGACTCCGACAGTGAAAAATTAATTAATTACTCAATTCTGTAATTAATTTATGAACTTTTATAATTTCATTGCAAAGCTGGAACTCCAGGCTACATTCTTATATAATTTTCGTAAAGAATTTAACTCTAAATTGTTAGTTATTAATTTTTGTTTGATGCTGTCTATGATTTCATAACGGCGGCCATCGCGATCTTCCGTGAAAATATATAATACTAAACGAAACTAGAATCAAAATGTGATCAAAAGTTATATGAGAAGATTCGCAAGGACATTGTTTTTCTAATGAGTGCTTAAAGTTTCACAAATTAATTGCGTAAGGGATAGTAATTAATGAAAAAACAATGGCGTCTTCGACAATCTTCGACAACAATTCAAATACTGCGCAGAACAATTATTAATAATTAATTAATTGGGGACAAATTTCTATCGAAAAATATATTGGAAAGTTCTTAAAGGATCTGCCTTTACGATGCAGTTATAAAAGTTCATAAATTGTCCACGGATATTGAGTAATTAGTGAATTTTCCATTACCGATTTGATGTATTGATATATATTCGGAGCACATAACCAGAGTTAGTAAACTGACATCAGAACCATCTGTGATTTTAGACTCGGAGCTCAAGTTCCGTAATGAGAACATAGATTGCTCTGATATCAGTTCACTAACTCTGGTTATGTGCTCCGAATATATTTTAATAAATCAAGTCGGCAATGGAAAATTCACTAATTACTCAATATCTGTGATTAATTTATGAACTTTTATAATGCCATCGTAAAGCCAGATCCCTCACGAACTTTCACATATATTTTTCGATATAAACTTGTCCCTAAATAATTAATAACTAATAATTGTTCTGCCCAGTGTTTGAATTGTTGTCGAAGACGCCATTGGTTTTTCATTAATTACTATCACTTACGCAATTAATTTATGAAACCTTAAGCACTCACTATAAAAACAATGTCCTTGCGAATCTTCTCATATAACTTTTGATCACATTTTGCTTCTAGCTTCGTTGATTATTAAATATTTTCACGGAAGATCGTGATAGTCGCCGTTACGAAATCATAGACGGCATCAAATAAAAATTAATAACTAACAATTTAGAGCTAAATTCCTTACGAAAATTAAATAGGAATTCAGCCTGATGTTCCAGCCTTGCAATGAAATTATAAAAGTTCACAAATTGTTTACGGAAATTGAGTAATTAATAATTTTTCACTGCCGGAGCCATTTTATTCTTTTCTATCCCCTCTCTGTCCTTGTCCACCACGTGACGAGCTCTACGACGACCTTCTTACCTATTCTATATTCCTATTACTTTCTTGATTTTTGAGCCCAAATCATAGATGGCGCTGATCGCAGGCGGTAAAATTTTTATTCGAACTGGATACTAGAAATCATATGGACAGTAGAAAATTAATAAACTGCCAAGTATTTGTGATTAATTCATGAACATTTATAGCTGCAGGGCAAAATTGGAATTATAGGAAAAATTCTTATACGATGTTTAATTTAATAATTAATACTTATTGCTATAGAAATATAATTGCTATAGAAAAGTATTTCTCTTGTATAATATTCTTATTATTTTGTAATAAATATATATTAACATAAGAAAGCGTAAAAAATAATTTTTTTTATTAAGAAATTTTAATTACAATTGTTTATTTACAATGCAAAATGAATACAAAATAAAAAATATATTGAAAACCTATCAAACCTATGGGGACGGGAATCGAACGCCGGTCCTCCAACTATAGCAATTCCCGATCGTCGCCGTTACGATACAACTTAACTTGAAACAATATAGAAAGAAATGTATAATTGAACAAAGTAATAAAAATTCAATCGCAAATATCTCAAAAACTATTGAGTAATTGCAGCTATAATGATGCATTTTCTTAAACTGCATGACGATATCTATAAAGCTGCAAAGTTTCGACTAAATCGAGGGATTTGCACTCTCCTTCTCAGCTTAAATCCCCTTCATTTAAAAATCATTAAACAGATATTGCCCACTCTCTATTTTCAAATTCCAAAGGAAACATTGAAAATATACAAGAGGTAGGAAATATCCTAAACTTTGTGCGCAGCTCTTGGCTTGGTGTCGTTTACCAAAGATTTATCTTTGGGAAACGATATCAATTACCAGGTCTCACCACGTGGAGGTGGCTACGCATCGAGACCCGGACATGCGCCCTAGTGGCGCAGCCTGCTGGCGCTACCTGTATCAAAGGTACCCTAATCTAACTTGGAGCGAATTAAGTTAAAATGACTCTACTGACACTTTATTATATTTCGTGTCTTACAAAAGGGGTTTCGGTTCGGTATACTGAAACTCTACTGTCGCAACGCTAAGATATTTTCAAGTTCCCATAAAAATAGGGAATGAAATATCAAACACGCGAGCTAATAGAAAATCGCGACGCGCCCGAACGAGTTCGCGATTATTCGAAAGACCGACTAGCCTAGGCGATGTACTCCCGTGTACAGAGATAACTTCATACCTCGGCACCCTCCCGATCGGGCCTAGCTCAATTCCAGTCACTGTCGCACTCGCCAAGACTTACACGTGGACCAAGGATAGTCCCTGAACCAATGAAACTTCTAGTGTCAACGCGAGGGCCCTGCTGGGCGGTTGCCGGCCAAGACAGACACTTCGCATCCCAGCCACACGGGGTAGAACTTAATCATCCCTGTGGTCTAACCGTAGATGGTACTAGTCCGTCAGCCAGCATGTGCCCGAGCCCCAGTCGCGTACGACTTAGGCAGCGGACCGCCCCGTCGAGGTCAGAAGACGCACTGATCCGAGGGGGTCACCCTGGAACCCGATGCATGACGAGATTGACAGTGACTGGAAATGAGTGTCGGAGACGAGTCGTGAGGATGACTTACGAAGCATGTACTTATCGAGTACACGAGAGCACGTCGCGTAGGCTAGTCGGTACTTACGAACGATCGCGATTATCGCGAGAACAATTATGTTCTATTTGCTAAACGAGGGGGATAAGAAAATGATAGAGAATTTATAAATTTCGCTCCAAGTTAGGTAGCTTACCTTTGTACAGATAGCGCGCACATGATACTTAGTCTATGGATCTATCTTATGATTACTTAAAAGTAAACGCACGCATCGTTCATTGATGTGTCGCAAACAGAATCTTGAGAAACCTAAAAGCTAAAACAGAATATATTATTGTTAATATGTAGCTGAAAGGAAAGGGATTAGTACGAGGAAACCATCAAGGATAATAACCAAATGGAACGAGCAAGCCAACGACGAGACCTGAGCAACATAACTACGAGACAGAAACATTCCAACGGTGAGATATAAACATACCAACGAGGAAGCGCTCGAGTATTATACGAAATACTCGAACGCTCTAACGAAAACAAATCGAACGGAAGTCGTAAAATTTGTGAAAGGAAAGATTTAGCCAACGATGAGACATAAGTAAACCAACGACGAAGCATTCGAATATTATACGAAATACTCGAATGCTGAAACAAAGACACATAGAATGAAAAAAATAAAATCTGCAAGAAGAAATTATTGTTAAATTATTTAAGAGAGTGGACAATGGCCACTGAATAGCCATTGATCTAGCCAACGATGATATACAATACAAATAAACCAACGACGAAGCATTCGAATATTGTACGAAATACTCGAATGCACAAACAATGAAAACTAGAATGAAAGAAATAATATCTGAAAGAAGAAAGATAATTAAAACCTGAAAGAAAAAATAATTAGTACCTGAAAGAAGGAATTATTATTAAATTATTCAAGAGAGTAGACAATGGCCATTGAATAGCCATTGATCAAGCCAACGATGATATACAAATAAACCAACGACGAAGCATTCGAATATTGTACAAAATATTCGAATGCACAAACAATGAAATCTAGAATAAAAGAAATAGAATCTGAAAGAAGAAAGATAATTAAAAGCTGAAACAAAAAATAATTAGTACCTGAAAGAAAAATATTAACGCGGACCCTCCGAAGTCGAAGCGACAACTGGCTCGAGCCTGCACGCGGGCCCCTTATATAGCGGCGGCCGACCGAAGATCGGCGAAAATTTCCGAACTTTACCGATTCCTTTAAAAGTTACTTTTCCGCTGTAATAACTAATAATTTATTAATTTTCTTGACTTTTATCGTTAATATACTTTGCAAACTATTTTTTATCAATGATTTTAATTTGTTATTAACAATAAATTTATTAATTTATTAACTTTTTGTAAGTTACGAATACATTTTAATACAAATACGTTGTTTGTTTAAGCAGTAGCTAATAATTTATTAATTTTTTTGACTTTTATCGTTAATATACGTTGCAAAATATTTGTTATTAACAATAAATGTAGCAATTTATTAACTTTTTGCTAATTATAGATATATTTTCACGCAAATACGTTATATATATACATATACTAGTAATAGCTTATGATTTAGTAATTTTTCCACTTATATTATAAATTTACGTTGTGACCAAATTGTTATTGGAAATAAGTGTAATAATTCTTACACTTTTGCAAATTATAGGTACATTTAAACATTAGTATGATATTGTTCAAGTAATAACCAATGAATTAATTCTTTTCTTGTATTCTAAATTTACGCTATGAACAATTTATTATTAATAACAAATTAGATTATTTACACATTTTTATGAACTATAACTGTATTTGAATGACGTCATTGTCAAGAATTCCGTCCACTTACCTCTCGCAGCCTCAAAAATCGTCAAATGTTTAACTGAAACATTGAAAACTTACAAAGGATAGGAAATATCTTAAACTTTGTACGTAGCTCTTAGCCTGATATCGTTTCCCAAAGATTTCTCTTTGGAAAACGATACCAATTACCAGGTCTCACCTGGTACATGTATGTCAAAATATTTTTATTTCCTATGTTTTTTTGGCTAAAATGAAGTATTACGCGGAAGATAAAAACATTAGAAGGTTCGTTCTCATCTTGAAAGCTAGGATGGAATTTATTTTCTAACAACTTTCTGTTTAAAAGTCATTCGTATTTACGTTGCGAAGAACGAAATTGTTTCTGTTTCAATTGTTTTGATACTTCGTTTTGGCAAAAAATTGTGCGTTTTTAAAGAAATTCACAATTTTCGTAAACTGAGGATGACAGATCAATTTGCAGATTCGTATGCAGGTAGGTATGCTCTCTAAGCATTGTCCTACGGATATTGCGGATTAAAAACCACGTTGCAAAATGTTATTAATTATTCTCGGCACGATGATTCTATCTCGAAGCGTTTCGTGAAAACGAAACGAGCTTTGTACGATATGCACCGCCCGATGATTTATAACGAGCTGCGAGGTAACGAGGAACGTGTTAAGTCAATAAACAATCAAATATCGTATACCTGTAACCCTGTAATTGTCTGGACGTTCGATGTTTGTCAACCATCAATGGGAACCACGATTATCGAAATATTTGTTCTGGCAAAGTTTAAATTATAGCATGGAGTTCCTACACTCTTTTACGAACTCGATTAATATAAACTCTTCGTATTGGAAATTGACGGGCCACTAGAAACGCCCGGTTACCGATGCTTTTAATCCTTGTCCTTTGATTCGTCGTTACGAATTTCAACTTTTAATCCGACTGCCACTGGAACAATTTCTATTCTATCGGAATTCCACTCTCTCTCTCTCTCTCTATCAGGCATTGAAACGTTTTCAGAAATGACTGTTAATAAACGTTATATAAAGGTTCTCTCAGAAACAGTTACGAAGAAAAAAGATCACATGAAAACTATCGCGATGAAAAACCCTTTCATGTACATTTGCTCCGATTACGTATGCGTATATGTATGTATATCTACCACATCGCGAAAGTAATCGATAAAAAAGTGGAAGCTTAACAAAAATCGGTGTATTTTCGAAATGCGCAATCGCATAACCCTTATAGCGAATAACGTTATCTCGAAATATCAAATTAAATATCAAATACGTAGCTAGCTTAATCTAGCTTAACTTCGATCCGTATTTTCGAACGGTATAATATTCCTATAATAATAATAATTTGTTAAACGATTAAAAGATTATCATCAAATTACACTGGTCAACGCGAATTTCAATCGGTAATATCCATTGGGTAATCGTTGTAGAGTTTACTTTTTTGAGGGCGAATCCGTAATCGAGATTACAACTCTCACCCCTCAGTTTTCGCAAGTTGCGGGTTTTTCTAAAAATTAGATCGAGAAAGTATCCGTCGGTCCCGCATATATACACATAATACGAAATACACATTTTATACACATATAAAAAATATATACTTACTTGTACACACACACACACACACACACACACACACAACTATATATGTAATATATAGTACTGTTTATTGACCACTGACCTTTGACCGTTGACCACCTCCTTCGTAGCAGCAGCGACCAGGTCCAGTGGTGTAGATACGTTCGGTCCGAAGAGGAAGCTGCGGAATTCGTAGTTTTAGACGTAATTCATTTTACACAAAATCGTGCCTCTTTAGAATTTACATTCTTCGGGAACCGAGTTCGATAGAACAATTTCGGTCACGGATTCGCGTTCAGGAAAGTAAACTCTACGAGAATCGCCTAATGGATATTACAGATTAGAGAAAAAGTTAAAATTCGTTGGACAGTGTTATGGAAAGTTGGCGTTGGTGTGCGAGCGGAATGAACAATGGTCATCGGCTAGTTCGCGGTATTACCCGATGTCTACCCGATTCGCAACTCGGACAGACACTAGTTAAAATTCGATCTGTTCGATTCCAAGTCCAAGTGTGACAAACGAGCCCGAACTACGATCGCGTGGCTTCTATACAACGAGCTAGTTTTCACTGGTAATTACTTTCCGACTACGATAGTAAATAACTCTGCAATTTTTTTTCACGTCTACTAGAAATTTATGCCTCTCCCAAGTTATATCCGGAAGTATTATTTTATCGGCAACGATAAATTTAATAATTTAATAGTTTAACTTTCCACGATACCGAGAATATATATCACGTTAGGAAAAATTAGGTTAATTAAGGAATGGCCACGGAAATAAAACCGATAGGAAACTGATATTTCGAAAGCTATTGTTACCGAGGTCGATATTTTCAGTTTCGTGTAACGTAATTATAAATATTTTTGTAAACCCGCCCTTTTTACGAAACGAACTCGAATTACTGGTTTACTTGCAAACGTAGTGGATGATCGTACGTAATGAATTATTTTGCAGACACGCAGGAGCGAAAATTAGGGTTCGCGATTTTCTTTCTTCGCGAAAATGTTCACGCGTGGCGCGATACGTACATTTCCGGTTACCATCGATTCGTCGGCGCGTGAAATATTCGATCTTCGCTTATTTTCAATCCCTTTTCGAGACTCGAAATTCGCGTGTCCCGTTTCGACGAGGAACAACGAGAATCGCAAACGTCGTGTGGAAACAATCGAACCGAAAGCGGTATAATGGTTCTGTATTCAGCGGCATTTTATTACCGTAACGCACTGTCTTTCTTGAACACGCGTTACAGTCGGTTGCAGCGCGATGCAAGCACGTTACGCCGATTTAAACTCGATTTGTTTTGTCCTCGCGATTCGCAGTTTGGCCAGTTGTTTCAAAAATTTTTAACGGAACATATTCCACGGAATTCTTCGGCCCAAAGCGGAGCGAAATACGCGAAACACATTTTTAAAGTCGAATACGCTTTCTCGTAGGTCGTTCGGTTTGTTGTTGTTTTTTTTTTTTTTTCTTAATACGGTTCGTTCGTTCGTTCGTGCGTTTGAAAATTTGGCAAGGATTTTCGGCGCAGGAAGACTTTGCATGGAACGATTCGATCGCGTAAACAGGTTACCGTTCGGAAAAACACGAGGCTGGAGGGAAATTTCGCTTCTCCGGGTTTTGAATGCTTCGAGAGTAGATGTATTAAAAGATGTCGGCGTTATTGGCACGGTAGCTAGAAACGGGAAGTAGGAACGTGGCACCGGCAGAGGTCAGGTTGAATAGGCGTCGAGTTGAAAGGGGTTAAGGAATGAAGCTGCGGTGGAGGTTGGTTACGGTAAGCGGTAAGTTTCGCAGTAAATCGAGGGAGTTGAGCCGCGCGATTCGTTGGTGGCGCGCGGCGTCGCGGCGTCGCGGCGCCGTGGCGTTGCAATCGGTCCGTAGACGGGTGCGCGTTAGCGCCTATAGCTGCCGGCTATTCGAAAAAAATAGCGAGCAACTGGAATAGCGGGCACAATTGCAAAAGTTGGGTCGCAGCCGGAAAGAGAAACTCTCGACATCGGCAATGAGCTACGAGGAGAAACCTCCTTTGAGGAACCGACTCGCGTTAAGATTGCGTTTCTTCGTGGCGTCGAGAGGAAATGCCGCGCTCGCCTCCGCAAGCCTCTATTCAACTAACCGGAATACCTTTTCGAATACGTTTCGCGGGCCAAGTTTCCGTCGAAATGTCGTGGAAATGGCAGCGAAACGGGCCGATAGGAACCGTAAATTTCCAGGATTTATTTTCCACGCGTCCCGTGGATCCGCGGCATACCAGAGTGACAAATTTTTGTTTTATGCTACCGCGCGATGGATTTATCACGGCGCGCGCTCGATCTTATGCCTGGGGGATCGCCTACCATCACCGACAACCCAACTTTCATTCGTTCGCTACGCGCGCGTTTATTCGCCGTTGTCGTTCCGATCGTTCCGCGAAACCCAGTCTTTCCATGGCTCGAGATCCACGCGATTTATCCGCTGGCGAACGGTTAACTTTAACCTCGTGTAAGTCGATCGTCGTATTAACAGTGATTACGTCGTCGTCGAGTTCATTAACGGGATTTCGAGCACGAGTTTAGGCGAAGCTCCACAACGAGAATCGAATAACTTTGGTAAATACACCCGGCAAAATCACTCGTTCGCCGCTACGTATCCCGCTTCATTCCGGTTCATCCCGCATTATCTCGCGGATACTCGGTACTTTTGGCACGCTCGTCCATTTACAAAAATATTCGTGGTCGCTCGATGCTCGGACAAGAAGACCTTCAGGCGATAATTTCTTCGTTGCCGGCACGAAATTTCCGGGAAAATTCACCGACGAACATTCGATTTGACTTGCTTGCCGTCCGAGAGAGAGACAGAGACAAAGGATCGTTTGACCGTTGCATCACGGACGAGAACGAGAGACTGGCGAATAACCGCGTTGCAGTTAGTTTCGTTGTTCGCACGTTAACCGATGAAACTTAATGTCCCCGCTTGCTAAATTTACAACTATCGTGCCCTCCGACACGATCATTCTCCAGGGTATTATCGCGTTATCTCGTTCAAGATTCTCCGAGTCCTTTCCGACCGAACGTCGAATAAACGTTCCTCGAAGCGATTATTTTTCCGAATCGGAACTTTTTCCCGTAACAGTCGTAACAAACTGTCGACGAAGGAACAGGGGAAAAAAGACAAGAAAAAAAAAAAAAAGAAAGAAAGAAGCAGAACCGTAAAGTCGGGGGTTTGACTGCATCGAAATTCGGTCGTCGAAGTTTGAACGCGTTTGGGGAAAGTTGGAACGAGCCAGAGGACGGTATCACGTATCTCGCTGCGAGGATCTCAATTGCGACCTTCGTCGGTGAATCTCGAAGCGGAATCCGTCGGCACGAACAATTTAATCAGCGAGACCGAGTTTATTGGCCAGGACGTCGAACTTAACCTCGTGTTGACCAATTTCAATGGTTTACCCTCTCCGACTCGTTACCGAGAACCTCCAAGCGAGGTAGACCAGCTTACGGAGAGAACGGAAAAGGGAGCAGGGGTTGCATTTACCCTTAACCGTGCCACGAGGAGTTTGCCGTACTACACTTATAGTTAGCGCCAGCTTCGCTACGAAATCCGAGAGGAGGAAAGGAATTGCTCGATGGCGGAGGTGGATCCGAGTGTAGTCGGAAGCGAAGTTGCGATGGCCGATATCATCGCTTCTATCGTTGGCTTATCTCTATCCCCGTCCTTGTCCGGTCACCAATCGTCCCGTTCGCGTCATCTCTTTAGCCTCGGTTCGTCCTCGGTTCGTTCACGGCCCGCTATTCGTGGCCGGCGATCTTGGACGGATCCACCTCGAGGTCGCCAGGATCCTCGAGGTAGCTGTCATCTTCCGTCAGCAGCCGCCGACTGCCGGTCGCACGGGTTGTCGCGGTATTACCGTGATCTTCCGGCTGCTGCCGCCGCCGGATAACCGGCTTGGACGACGTCCAGAATTCACGGACAACCGCATTTCAATAAGGTTTCTCTCTAACGGTACGCCAACGCGAATCGGTGGCACTGCGTTACTCGTTACTTCGCATCTTCCTCTCTCTCTCTCTCGGCAGAGAGGGAGAGATATCGTATCGATCACGGCGCAGACTGATTCCCCGGGTTCAAGCTCGGTATGTCGCGCGAAGAACGGCGGCGAGAAATTTGCGCCAAGTTCCCCGAGTACGGGCAACTTTGGGAGGTCAATAATTAAATCCAGTCCGGAATAGTACACGACCGAACTCTGATCCTCGTGAATTTTCAACGAACACAGGTGTCGGCAAGCAAATTGTCTTCTCCAATGCCGAAAAGCAAGATGCCGTAGTAAGAGGAACGCAAAGTTATTCCGCAAGCTCGGCGAAATATTGCTACGATTCGCCGATGATCCCGTTCGCGATAAATGAACGAAAAATTTCGCGCGACCGACGATGTTTCCTCGGCGGTTGGCCACGCGAGTGTTAATCGGTTCGTCGATCGGGGATGATTCGATCGCACCCCTTAGCGAACATCGCGGCACGGATTCGTTGACGCGACTTATTTGCACGGTGACGACGTTGGCGGTCGTGCCGGTTGGAAAATGGGGATAAAGGCGGTAAAATGCAGGAAAGCGTGGACACGTAAGAAAGGCATGTCGGTGTTCGCGAGCGTAGAAAAGAACGACACGCCGCAGAGAACGGCGGAGGATACGGAAATGGCGCAGTGTCCTACGGGATACGTTGGGCGATTGTTTTGGCCGTGCTCCCATTTCTCCGGCTTTATGGGCAAACGGACAGAATTTGTGGCATCCCGTGCAGCGGCAACGAGCGGCACTTTTGCCTCGCAGGCCGCGGCCGTTCCACCATTAGTTACAGAACCACTGGCTTTTCCACGATTGTTCTTCTTATTTTTCGAACTTCTCTTGGCCGCTCGCCCTCTCTCCGCGCTCCTGTCAGCTTTTTCTATCTCGTATCTCGTGCAACGGTAATAACGACTGCTGTATCGAGACCCGACAGATTCGCTAGAAATATAGAAACTTGCCGGTCGCTCTCTGCCTCTCGGTTTCCCCGGTTCCTTTTTCACACGGCAAGCGTCGCTCGTCGCTCGTCGCTCGTCGCGAAAGAATGGCCTAGCATCGATCACCGTCCTCACTCGCGACGCTACTAACTTTCCACTCCTATCTCGTTTTATCGCACGATCGAACGATAAACCGAGATGACGAACCGAATACCTGTTCGGTGTCGTCGAGTGCTAGCTACAGATTTTCAATTACGATCCACCGACAACGAGAATGTATGCCACGATGGTAACTGCGATTCAAAGAGAGTGGCTGGTATTTGTTCCCACCGACGATGTACTCGCCGCTGCGTTGCATCGCATAATAACGCGATCGCGTACATAGGTACGTAAGAGATTCCGCGAATTCTTGTCTGCTATTCGCTTGGCAGATGGGGAGAGAGAGAGAGAGAGAGAGAGAGAGAGAGAGAGAGAGAGAGAGAGAGAAGGGTAGAGAGCGAGAGACGAGGAGAAATGGAATATCGCGTTTCGTAGCTATATCGCGGCACTCGATACTTTCGGACTCTCAAAGATTCGAGAGGATACTGGAAAACATCTTCTGCGCTCCGCAAATTAATTCCTCGCCGATCTACGACAACGGCGATGATAACCAATCGGATTACAACGAGGAAGATTCGATCGATGGCTGGCTAACTAGCGGCTTTTCCACGCGAAATCGAGCATTCGATCGAGTAGAGATCCATTCGGCGAATGCGAGTGGAACGAGGAGAGGCGGATTTTTTGTGGTTAGATGTTAGTTTCGCCGAATGGTCGTCGAGAGTGAAGGGTTGCCACTTCACCGAAAGAAGGATGCGTTCGCGTGTAGAGGAGTCGGGAAACCGGTGAAAACAGCCACTCGAGCGTTTCCCCTACTTGCAATTTCCCGAAACACAACCGGCGAACATTCCCGTTGATTCTACTTACCCCTGTCAAACTTGCTCTCGTTTATATTCAACCGCCCAGCCAATTGACTCGACTTTACACGTCGTCGATTTCACTCGTATTCGCGTATTTTTCGCGGCGAGATAGCGAAACGGAGTGGCAACCGTGATTTCCATAATCGATACCGACGATATCGCCTTCGTATCGGGGCTGAGACTCTTGTTTTCTAGTGGGACCTCTACCGGTTTCTTTCTCTTTTCCTGTCACGCCGTTTTCTTCCACCGACGCGGTGTCACAATTTCCTCCGGTTATTTCCCGAGAGGAGCGTCATCATCCGCGAAAGAAATTTCGACTCGAGATAAACCTGTTCGACGAAATGTCTCTTCCGAGGAGAGTCGGATCGAATTACGATTTGTTGCGTTTCAACGTGGACGTCGATGATAAACGCCTCGGACGAAACCGAGACGAGGATTCGGTCGAGGGAAAAGTGAAAAACCGACGACGGATAGTTTCTCGGCCGCGAAACGGGGCAGGAAAAATTATCGCGCGGCCAGCTACGAATTCCGGCTTCACCGTATAGGAGGAATAATTTGGTACATCGTTTACGAAATCCGTTTACGCGATGTTCCGTCGAGATCGTTGCCACCGGGGAGCGTTAAAATAGCTGCGAAACACCGTTCGGTATGTAAATGCTTTCCTCTGGGGCTACTACGTTTGCACCGTGTATCAGTGGGGTACACACGAGCGACGAAAACAATAAGAGCGGCTTTCGATGCGCCGCGTCGTGTCAGCTCTCGCCGATCGATGTCCCACAGCTCGAGCTTTCCTTTTATTACGCGAACCTTCCGCCGGGACCAGGCGAAACCGTCCGAACGTGTAATCGACGGACAAAGAATACAAAATGGACGGATCTGAAATCCGAAAGCCATTGCGCTTTGGTAATATGCCATCGAGCAAGCGCGGATAAACCAACTATCGCGACTCGACGCGAAAAACCGTCGCGCGTCCACCGGTCATCGCTACCGGTTTCGGCCTTTTCCCTCGCCACCCGCGACCGTCCCTCTCTGCTTTGTATTCAAACGCCGACGACCACTTGGCTTTCGATCACGCGTAATCGGTCAATCTCTCCGAGTCTCTGGAAATTTCTTTCACGTCTAACTGGCACCCGTTTAATCGTCGACAACCGAAAAAAAAAAAAAAAAAACGGAAAAAAAAAGAACCACACCCACT
>NW_016909723.1:607885-633482 GCF_001483705.2 Eufriesea mexicana
AAAAAAAAAAAAAAAACGGATAACGAGTGAACGCTCCGCATTGACAAAATCGTTTGATCGTTGGTCGAGAACATAGATCGGCACTGCGGAGGTACATGTATATAATAGGAGTAAGCGTGTTTTGGTTCTGGGATTCGCAGCGTAGCGGGAACGGAACGACGTATACGTAGATACATGTACGCGAATGGTTGTACGCGGAATCGCGTGTTCTCTCGAATTTCCGGCAACTTTTAGCCGGCAGTTTTGCTACGGGATTTCTACCGTGCTTGTTCTCGTTCTAACCCGCGTACCGGATCCCGTTTCGCCGAATTTATCGAACAAAATTTCTACCATTTTTCGAAACGCACGGTTCCGCTATTAATTGGTAATTCAATCCTTTCAACCTTCCACTTACATTCGCTTTAACGTATCGCGTCATCCGGTCGTATTCCACTTATTTTCTATTCTTTCGACCGACGCTCGGTCGTTCGCTTGTGTTTGTCAGTCGCCGCGAGGAAGAGTCGGAGACAGTAGTGGAACACGTGCAACGGAGCTGTCAAAAGCTGAGAACTTTTTACGGAATTTTAACGAAAAATAGCTCGTCCCTCCTATCCACGAGACGCGACTGGTATTCGGTTCGTCGGTACACCGCGTCCACGCGAGTTTCGCGTACATACGGTATAAACGATCCGTGAAGGGGAAGAGACGGTGAAATCGAAGCGTATTGCCTGCCAGTTGCGTCGATTCGAAACACACGGAACGTAATGCCGCGCGATGAAACGAGACCGGTCTGGTACTAGCGCGAAACGGGCAAACTCTTGAGTAGTACGAGCAACAAGTAGCGTACTCGACGCTTCCGTCGAGTCGATCCTTGTTCTAAATGCGACTCGCTAACGGATGCCCAACTTATCGATGGAAAGCTACAAAGGGAACGATTTGCTTATTTACGGATTGCTCGGCATGCAAGCAGAGGAATGCTCGCGTGGAAATATAGCGACAAGTTCGAGAGCCTTTAAGCCCGATCGAGACAACGAAATAATTTGAAAGCTACGGACGAAGCACCGTGTATCGAGGAGCGTGTGGCATTTCATCTCTTCGACGCGACGGGACACGCTAATCGATCAGCGACGAGAGATTTTTGATAATCGACGCGAATTCCGCCGAGCGAGCGACACGTGTATGGCATGATTATCGAATCGTGGCTGACAATGAATTTAGATGTACGCATATAGAACGTTCATGAGCCAGTTTCCAAATAAATCAATCTCTGTTCCGTGTAAATCGCGTTTCGTTGCCGCAAGTGTCTGTTTGCGATAACGAACAACGCGGAAACACCGATGAACGCTTACTCTAGTGGCTATATAGACGATCCTGTACTTAAATATTTCTTCGTACGTAGAATTTATCACGAGTATCTCGATGCGGAGGCAGCGTGGACTAAACAGCGCGGACTTTATGATTCGTCAGAGGAAAATACGATAGCTAATCACGGTTTAACTTGGTTCGCGATGAATCGTAAGAGGGATTGACTGGAGGTATACGCAGTAACCGCGAGTAAGCGCGGTGGTTCTCGGGGTTTCGCGGGATCGATCGAGCAAGCGAGGCGAGGCGAGGCGAGGCGACGCGACGCGACGCGACGCGGCAAGATCGTATCGAAGTAGTAGCAGTCGCATCGACGTTGTATTATATAGGAGACGTATCGGGATTAATCGCGACATCCATGGGGGAGCCGTGTACATATGGGTACACACCGTACGCGACTCGCGCCTCTCGCGACTTCATCCGGTTAGAGACGGCTTTATTCCAGAGACGATAACAGCCCGGGATAGGCGGTCGGCTGCTCGTTGCTCGCTGCAAGGCGACGCGCATTTCCGTCTACGTCTACGTCCGTGTTTTCATTCGGTAAATGGACGGGCGTATTGTTTCGCGGTGCAACGGGGTGCAACGCGGTGCAGCGCGGAACATCGCGGATGAATGGAGCCGCGAATCGTCTGAAAGCCCTTTTTTGTTTCGTGGCCCGCATACATGCATCGTGCGAATGCATCCTCCGTTTCAGACACCGGAGAGAATACTGACTCTTGGCCACTGATGATTCCTCCTCCTATCCCTTTTTACTCCTTCTTCCCAGTTTCTCCGAATTTTCCCTTAATTTTACCGCGCCCCTTCGCGACATCTACGCATTATCCCTCTGTCAACATGGAAATAACTTATCTTCGAAGAGCCTTCTTTTTGAACGATACCTCGCCAACTTTTATCTCTATTCCTCCTTGTCCCGTTGCTCTTCGTTTAAATATACCGGCCCGTATCGAGACTCGTTGTCATCGCGTCCAAGGATTATATCCGTGTTTCGTTGCTTTTATCGAAAAACTACGTCTCGACGTATATGAGTCGTTTCGTCGGTGTCGCGTTTCTTTCTCAACGTTTCGTCGTCATTTCTCTTTGCGGTTTCTTCGTTTCCTCGCCGAGGATTCTCTCAACCGTATCCGATATCTCGACGCGTTAATAGAACGAAGAACGAATGTCCGAGCCGACTCGAACGACATCTACGCTCGAAAATAACGTCTTTCGTCTCGACAGGGGCGTAACGGTATCGTTCTCAAGCAGATTTTGCGTTGATTTTTTTCGCTCGAGGAGCAGTGGGGAAAAAATGCATCGTCAGGTTATATTAATCTATGCTCGCGTTTTGCTTTTTGCTTTTTCGTTGCTTCGTCGTCGTACTCCTCTCTGCCATCTCGCTACTTTCTTCCTCCAACGCGGTTTAATCGCGCTTCCGTGCTACATGGCGCAAACGCGTTAAATGGGTTGTAAGAGAAAATAGAATAGAAGGTAGGAAAACTCGAAAGCACTCGCTTACCTCGAAGAAACAAACGAAATACCGATGATCGGTTCCGATATACTCCGTGATAGGGACGCGCTTTCCGGTATCGTCGTTGATCCTTCCACGGTCATCGATGTTGTCCTCTTCTGGGTTTCCTTCGCCTCCAGTACGAGATACTCGCTGGAACGAGTAGCTCTGGGTAGAGCAAACCAAAGCGGGACAGGAATTACCTGAAACGAGAAGAAGAGAAGGGTCGTATTGGGAAAGATGAGAGAAAAATCGCGTTCCACCGCGCGAAATACACCGACGAACGGAAAAAACCTCCCCGTCTCTCTTCGCGGTCGACGAAACGAATAAGCGTTAAGAGGAATGGGATTTCTCGTGCGCGACGACGATACTGTTCGTGGTCCTAGCTAAAAGTCGAGTGGATATTCGTTGTTTCGAACGTATGTACGTAGGGGGCTTGCTCGAAACAATCGTACCGGAACGTATATAAAGCCACTCCGGTATTCGGTCTTTCTTTCTTTTCCTCGATTATGGCGAGTCGACGGACTACCGTCCTCGAGGATCCTTTATCTTTTCCTTTCTTTCCCCTCTTTTCACGGAGCACGGTTCAATTGCGGGGAACGGTATCCGCTTCTCTGCCGTCTAAATAGGAGGTCCGTTCTACTGGCTGGACAGCCATCGGGCTGTCTTTATCGTCCGCGCTAATGCGTTTCTACGTCGTACGAATAATAAAGCCGTATTGCCACGGTAACCCTTAGCGTAACGATACTGCTCGGAGAAACGTGCTCAAGAAAGTAGATCCCTGATAAACATGGCGGTGGATTCGGAGTCTCCTCTCTGTTTACGTACCATCGAGCTCTAACGTACGTATATGTGTATATGTGTGTATATATATAGCCGTGCTTTAGAAACGGATGAAAAGTTCGTTACGGTTTCGAAATGACCGCCGAATCGCTCCCCACCGCTTTACCGCGAAATCGGTCGGACCTTTATTTTAATTTACCTCTTATCCGAATCTCGGTAGCACCGCGGGATCCCGAAGCCGGCGCGAATGGAAGAAAAAGATCGTCCGAGCTGACTTTTTCGAACGATAGCGATGGACGAACCGGATAAGCAGACGTTATCTCCTTACCGTTCGTTTCGTTTCTTCCAATCGCGAGCCGTCTGTTTCTCTCGGTCTTAACCTCCGTGTTATCTAAATCCTCGGATCTGAGATCAAGGTTTTGCGCGACGATCGCGTATTCTAGTCGAGAAGAGGTATATACCGTCGGGATTAGTTCATTCGAGTCCACCGTCTAGCCGGGACCACGTTTTTATCTGACATCGTCCAATCCCTTTCGGCTTTGCGATATTTATCGTGTAATCGTTCCGACCATGGCGAACGAATAATTAATCTTAATTCGCGATGGAAGAAGCACTGCGACGCGCGTTTACGATAGCTCACCGTTGCTCGAACCATAGGGAAAATCTAACTGGGATCGGGTTTACTTTCCTCGCTGATACTAGCCTCGTTCAAATCGTGGCCCCCTATTACCTTTACGATACCCTCGTTTAACGAAGTTTCGCTACTAAGTTGCTTGGCTTTCTCATCGGCGGACAATCGACACGGACTCGTTTCTCGTGGATAGCCTGGAGAGAACGACACG
Organism: Eufriesea mexicana; assembly: GCF_001483705.2. Lineage (NCBI taxonomy): Eukaryota > Metazoa > Arthropoda > Insecta > Hymenoptera > Apidae > Eufriesea > Eufriesea mexicana. Next base: position 612,335 of record NW_016909723.1, read on the forward strand.
GGAACGAAATTAGACAAAGCGGAGGTCGACGGCGCGCGTATCGCGATATACCGATATGATCCGCCTCGCATTTCCCAATGATTCGCGTTAATTTAGGAATTTAATTCCGAAGAAATTTACAAAGTAGATCGCGACGCATTGCGCTTTCGTTTATTTGTCCGTCACGCGAAAAGACGAATAACGTTGGTTGCAATTTTTTCGCGATAGATCTACTCGCAATACGATATTTCGCCGATGTGGCATTCGACGTACTGGATCAGGATGCGAGGAAAAACTCGATTCGTCGACCCGTACGTGCATAAAGCGTGCACGAGACCTGTATGAATCCCGAGAGTCGTTCCGCCGCTATGAAGGATACGTACCCCGTCTGTTCGTTTACCATTGCACGGAGAATTTCGAGGTAACGACGATTTCCTGTCGATATCGTACGGCTACAGGAGGGCACCGCAAACGAGCAGACAACTATCGAGCACTGGTATCGATATTCTGTCGGCGAGAGAAAGGCGCGCCAATATCCGCAGGATATTCCTCTGGCCAAGTTGCGCTTCCAGTGCGGCGGGGTTTGATCTTTGCTCGACGTCTTCCCTCGTGACATGTATACGCGCGAATGTCGACGCGAGACGCGACATCGTGGCGAACGTCTCGGTTCACAGAGTCGATATCCTTATATATCGTATTCGTACGACCTTCGATTTCAGCGAAAGCTGTACGAGCTTTCGTGGATTATTCGTCCACGATAAAATAATAATTCAGGTAGGAATATCGCGATGCACAGTTTACGATTTCTTTGAACCTCGACGATTTCGTCGAGTCACGCGAAGAAGTGTGTGGCCGTTGCCGCACGAAGTAACGGGATATCGGATAGATCGTATCGAGTTTCTAGTAAAAGCTCTCGGTAATTGTACCGGCAAGAAGGAATACCTACCACTTGCCTCGGTGGCAAATACTCGAACGCCGGTCTTTTTCGGTTGCTCGAAAATTTCATCGAGCGACGACGAATCGTTCGATAGCAGTTAAGTCGACGGTACGCGTGGAAATGAGGCGAAAGACGAGGATGGATAGGTCCGAGATCGATTAGCGCAGGTCGCAGGACTAACGGTGCAGTAACCGCAGTGGAAATGCCGACGATAATAGCAAATCCACGAATGCTCTGTATAGAATGACCAGCAATGGACGGTAGTAGCAGGAACTCTGGCACCAGCTTTATTGTTAGCAGCTCTATGCGGCCGGGTTCCAACCTCTCGGCTCTTGTCGCGTTTGCGGCAAAATGTACCCCCGTCCCTGTATTCCTAGTCGACACGCTGGTCGTAAGCAGACTGGCTACGCGCGGACGCGTGTATGCGACGTTACGTACACGACTGGTTGCCAGTTTTTGTTCCCGTTTCCTCGTTTCGCCACGCGGTTCGCGCATTTTTCCAAACAATTTAGGAGACAGATATCTCCGAAAGTATGGTCGTTACGTATCGGCGAAAGGAAACACCACGACTCGTGCTCGTACAACGGAAAATTCGAAAAGCGCGAGAAAAACGCGAATAGGAGTAACCGTATACGACTCGGCTCGTCCAGCCATAAGGCCGTCTATTCGTAGACTCGCGATCAGAGGCGAGCGGTGAATTCTCATCGCGACGCCTAACGGCCAATACGCGCGCCGCCGAATCCTTCTCCTCTCTCGTTTTCACCCCAAGGACGCCTGCTTTTCGGGGTATATCGCGTTTCTAAAGCAAACGTATAGAATCCGAAACGCGCGCGGGTGCAAGAATACGCGGAAGCGGCCAATTGGTCGGTGGACTTTTTCATTGGCAGAACAAAATGGATAGACGAAGGAGCAGGCAAAAGAGGGTAGTGCGGCCGACTGACGGACGAGTATGCGGCTTTATCGATCTGTCAATTTGAAACGGTTTTCTGTCGACGGCGCGGAATAATTTACCGTTGGTCAGTCCCGTGACATTGGCTTCCGTCCGTCGCTCTTTTCTTTGTACTTCCGCGTGCATGCAAAAGCGAACACATCGGCGCACGACTTTTCGACGTCAGCTACGAACGTATCCCCGAACGGCTCGAATTCTGTTTCGACGCCAAATGAAATCGACGCTGGTTACGCGCGTATCGCCGGTCTGTCCGCCGAGCGGATGTCAAAATGGAAAGCGACTCGTCGAAATATTCGCCGTTCCGACGAAAAAGCTTCGCGTATTAAATCTCGCGAGAGTCTGACCGGAATTTAACGAGCGACTTCTATCGCGACGATTCGAGGGGGAAAACGCTCGAGTATAGGGGAAAAGTAGACGGACAAGAGAGCGCGTGGAGAAGTGGGTGGCCTGCGTAATAGTCGGACGAGAAGGTTCTTCCATCGAGGATCGAGAGGTTCTCTTTTTGTCAGAGAACCGGCCACTTTATCGATTTCCCGTCGAAGCGCACACGCGAGATCTCTCATTCTCGGTGAACCGAACGGCTGCCGTGGGATTAGAAGGAGAGAAAGATGGAGCAGGTCTGCGTTACTACGTGTCACGCGAGCGTCCGCGAAAAAAGACGATAGATACAGGGTCCGTAAGGAAGCAGGGTGTACGGAGAAAATAAGGAGGAACGAGGTAGAGGCACGGATCGAGAGTACCGAGAGAAGATTCATCGTTGGCAGGTTGCCGTAATTTTTCCTCGCGGCCACCGTTTCGAAGGTCTCGTCCGATATCTGTCGTGCCGCGTGAATCGTGCCTTTTTCCCTTTCATCGTCCTCCTTCGTTCGTTCGCGATTAAATTCGTTCCCTTCCAATGGCTTTTTCCCTCGATCCTTTGATCGACGCGAGCGCGCAATCGCGATTCCGAATACGCGATTTGTATTTCGCTGCGCTACCTACGGCTTTTGAAATCGGGACGGCGGTTCGCTCGCGTTTCCGTATCCCGCGCGAATCGCGAGAAAGATGCAAGTTCGCGAAGGTCTGAAGAAGGATCGGACGGTTGGCTGGTGTGCGTGCGTTTTCCAGGAGCGGAGCACGGAAAGGAGGATCGCTAGACGGCGTTGTCCCGGAACTACTTAGCAACTTCGGCAGGCTCTCGGTATCGACGTTGAAGAGTTAATTTTAACTTTATCTCGGTCGAGTTTGCGGTCTTCTCTCTTCGGAACCGCCACGGAATACGCCCTTATATATGCGCCGGCAGAAGTGGCGAGCAAAAGCCAAGACACCGTTGGTAAGTTTCATAATATCGAGTGGAACGCTCGAAACGGATAAGTCGTCGCGTGGACGGCAAGTACGCGGAATCGAATCGCGTGATCGCGGGATCGCGACGCCATCGACGCGACGCCATCGACGCGGCACCGTCGAGGCAGTGACCGGATTTTTTCGGCAATTCGCAAAAGCAAACACCGGTTTGTCCGGTATTTAGACACGAGTACGGTATTCGTGTGCCACTCGAAAATTTTCCGCCAGGGCGTATATTCGTGGCTCAGCTCGCGCGACGGCGAACATGCGAGCCCGGTGAAATCGACGATACGGGTTTGCCTGCACGATAATTCGTTTCGCGTTTTATTTTCGATCCAGAGTGGCTTACGTCGAATCCGGAGTCCGGCTTTTCGTCGATAACGCGGAATATCGCGAGGCGAAATTGTGCTTCGAAAAACGCAAATACGTATCAGACGGCTAATTAGCATTAACGAGAGGAGTCTTTTGAAACGCATTTTGCGCGATTAAATTTTCGCATCGGACGACGCGACGCGAAAAGAGGCGTGCATATTAACCGCGCGAATGTAAAGGATTTCCCGGGGAAAGTGAAATCGCAATGCGTCGAAGAGTTCGTACGCTCGCGTACGCGCGAGTGCTCGCGGCAATGGGCTGGGGAACGAAGGGCAAGGAACGAAAGCGTAAAGGGAGAGGGGCAGAGGGGGATGGGTGGAGGGGGCTGAGAATTCGAAATCCGTTGGCGCGAAGAGTGATTGATCGGTGAAAATTACTGACAGATTGATGGAAATTAATGGAAAGCGCGGGTGGAAATTAATGGCACGACTCTCGTGAATCGCGGGAAAGTTAAAACGCCACTCGATTCGCGTACACGTATAAATCTACCGCTCGTATGACGCGGATATCGGTCCTCGCGTGTAAGTATGATTAAATTTATGTGCGGCTGCAAAGTATCGGGATTAACGACCGACTGCTCGAAACGAAAATCTGCCAGAATCTGCCAGAATCTGCCAGAATCTGCCCCCGACTAAAGTACGTTTTCTCCGATATTTCACGCCGCTATTACTGCCGGCAGTGTGACAGCGGCTTTTAGCCAGTAACGTATTTCCTTAAACAATACGAATTTTACCGCGTGGGGACGCGCGACGGGAGTTCCGATGCGAAATCGACGTCGTTACGCGACCAAGAGCGATGGTTGATTTCGAAATTAATACAGGTCACGTAGTTGCGGCGGGATGTAGCGAACCGTCTCGGAATTGAAGAACGCGACATACCGCGAAATTAAACGGTATTGGCTCGTCTCGATACCGATTTCTCATCGCACTCGTATCCCGCGTATGCGCGATGAAGAAACACGTAGCGAGCGTTTCTCGTCAGCGTGATAATTTTACGCGAGATATTTTTCAAATCGTAGAAAAACTGCGTGACCGGCAAAAACGCCGATGAAAGTATTCCCTCGCGCGAATTTTTTCTCTCACGTGTCAGCGTCCGTCTGTTTCGAATAAAGAGCGCGATAAAATTTGCCGATGCGAGTTAAACTCTTCCGTGAATGCTAAAGCCGGTTTAATTCACTGGCTGAGACTCGATGTCGGAATTATCTTTGCGGACGAAATCGATTTGGCGAGCGAATCGCGAAGGAGCAACTTGCCCCGAGCCGGATAATACCGGCGGGGGCCCCCCCCCAAAATTTGTCCGTGTGCCGTAAAAGCGGGTCAGTAATACGTATACCTGACCGAAGCGGACGGGATGGCGAAGGCGTCGAGGAAGGTAAGAGGATGATAACTGGAAAGGACTGGAAGTACAACGAGAACGTCGAATGTCGACCGGAATGAAAATTGGTATAGACGTCGTTCGCTTGCACAAGTCCATATTGTATGACACCGCGAAATTCGGATGATTTATTACGTAATATCACGGCTACGCTCGGAGGCCCCGATTTCCTCCTCCAAAGCTTCGCAGCCGCAGCTTCGCCGAGCTATCTCTCTTCCGCGATATCTCCCGCGTCTCTCCCATCGCTCTCTTTCTTTTCTATCGACGCGACGCTATATTTGGAGATCTTCCAATTGAAAATTTGACTTTAAAGAGGGTTCTATCGGCTAGAAAGAATCTTGTGTCGTTTACGATCAACTTATCGCGATAGCTTTGTTATCTTTTCGCGCGCGACGTATCTTTTCCGCGCCTCGTCTCGAAAATACCGCGGAAAAAGATTTGGAAAATACTGTCCGATTCGTCCGTCGGAAGACTTCGAAAACGGTGGAGTAAACGTATCGAGGTGCGACGCGATGGACTGCGCGCAGCATCAACGGAGGATCGCGGTAGAATCAAAGACCGATAGAATCGGTAGATTCGACCGGGAAACATTTCGTCAGGGTTGCAACGAGTCGTTCAGCCGTTCGGGCCGACGAGAATGAAGAGCATTTTCCAATTTTCGTCTGGATATGATGTGGGCTTTAGCCCTCGGAATCCGGAATGCTCGATACGTGACGGCATTACCGATTTTGTTCGCGAAGAAGGTCGAGTACAGGCCCGGAATGATAACGTTTCCGACGAGAGTAGCGATCCTGGGATTCTCCGTCTTTTTTGTCTCGGACAGAGTCAGCTAGCAGGCGCAACGTGCTTGCCGCTGTCCGCGCGCGCTATATCGGTTAACGTTCTTTTTCTCCTCCGATGGGGAAAGATCGACGGGGCGGTCGGTGGAGATGGAACGACGGGCAGGATAGGCGGGATTCCACGGACCTATCTTCCGCAACGTGTCGGCGATACCTGTTTCTTACGCCGAATCGCGGTAAACGACACGACTCGAAGAACCGATACGCGTATCGAGTTGATTAGGCGGCGTCTCGATTCGCGTCTCGACATTCCGTTTTCTCGCCGTTCGTCGTCACGGTTTCTCGCACTGGGACTGCTATTGGTCTGTTCGATTAATTCGTGCGGTAACTCGAGCGTGGCAATTCGCGAAAGGAACGTTTTGCATCGCGATCGATCGATAGAGTATTATTCCAAAGCGAATGGTTATGCAAATAGAAAGGAAAAGGCATAGACTCGTGACGTAAATACGTAGAATTTCCGTGGCAACGATCGGCACGACGAGACACGGCAGTCGTGAAACGTTCGAACCGCGAGCTTCCGTGTTCCTTCTATCGGCAGATCAAAGATTTCTTCTTCAATCTCGCAGAGCGGGATCGGTAATGTCACTCGGTATGCGACCGTCGTGGTGCGGCAGTTGCAGTCGCTATACAACACGCGGGAAATACTCCCTCGCTCGAGAGATAACGATAAGCCGATTTCGCTATGCAACTATCGTCGAGATTTTCGTCCACGTTTCGTTTCAAAGTATCGAACGAAAGTCGAACCTCGATTATTACGACTGAAAGCTCTTTTGCCCGCGCTTTCGGAAATATTCCCGTCGAATAGCCCCATCCTCCGTGGAGCAATGTTCGCGCTCCTGTCTTGCAACGTTTCGCATGCGACTTAAATTTCGTTACGCGTTAATTCGTAAACGGCACGAAAGTCTTTGTTGCCAATTTTTCACGAACCGAGTTTCGCGTTACACGCTCGTGTATTTCGTTTCATTTCGGCGCTAGGAGGGCATATGCGTGTACAGGCGCAGCTGTTTCTTATTATCGGTAAGTTACGAGCCGCCGTAGTGCTGCATCTGCGGAATATCGTTAGTTACATATGTATCAGCGGTTTGGGATTATAGTTTCGCATACGTCCTCGCGCAGATTGTATCGTAAAATAATTTTACAGCTGTAACGGTAGGTTGTGGCAAAGTAATCGCAAATGCGCGTAAAGGTACCCGTAAACCAGATGCATTGGAACGGCGTGAACACGGCACGAAGTTGCAAGGAATTTTATCTTCCGCTCCATCGTATATTTCGATTATACCATCGCATTGCCGCCGCTGGTTTGCTTAGTCAACTACTCGGCTGTGAATCAACTGGTAAGGGTTAACGACGAGTAACGGCTAAACGTAACCACTGGTTCGAAATAGTCCGGAACCACTCGGTGAGCGTTGAAGAATCGTCTACAGCTCGTAGCAGAGGTCGTTCGAAGGATACGCGAAGGTCGACCAAGGACGTTTGAACGTCTCGACGGATTTATTTGCCGGAAGCTTTGTCGAAAGTGGCAAAGGTTGGTAGCGTTTACTCGAGCGCGATGACGGCGTGGCTCGTTAACTCGAGGCATTCGATCGCACCACGCGTTCTTGCTGAAAAGTGTGAATTCGTGTAAGCCATCTACACCCGAGTATATACATAATACAGCGTGCCATAAATTATGCTTCGTTTCCGGGCACGATGATTAACCAGTCAATATTAGCTTTTAATTAGCATATCCTTCCGCTTCTTTAATTACTTTTCGCTTTGATAACGCGGACCTTTCGCTGTCGCGAAACTGTCTGCTCGGGAAATAACCTTTCTCCGTGTTAATTCTCTTACGGAATCACAATAGCGGTAAATTCGTTTCGAAGTAATCGGTTGAAACGCGGTCACGGTGATCGACCGCGATGGTTGCGGTACGAAAATATAACGGAGATTGTTGTTAATTCGGTTAACTTCAAACGCGAGGCGAAAATCGAATATATCTCCTCTCGAAATGTTGGTTTCTTCGTCGAGGTTGACACATTTGATACAACTCGAAAAGTGTACCGGCTCGAGGTTGCCTCGATTTCTTTTGCTCGATTTACGCTACGAATAACTAGAGTATTTCCTCTCTATTTTGTCACTCTGCTTTCGTTGAAACTTCTCCAGCTATAACGTTCATCGACGAGAATAACCGTCGACGTCGCGTCGGAACGCGTGAAGCACAAAAATTCCATATAATACCGCGATACGCGTACTCGGTTTTTCCTCTTTCACACGTCGGAGATGATAATTCCATCGTAATCACGCCATGCACTCGCAAAAGCGCGTCTACCGAAAGAATCATAAATCGCATCGTAATGGATGCAGGCAACGAAACGATTCGAGCAGGATACGCATCGCTGTGTACCTACTTTCACTGGAAAGCTCGAGAGGTATGATGGTTGTACGCGTTTCGCCATGCCTGAAATAACCGCGCGTTGTCACGGGGAGATTTAGCCCCATGCTATACGTCGCGCAAGTTTTCTAATTAAGTACACCTAATGAGGAAACGCGCTGTCTCGCAGCTCGTGTAAATGGCAAAGACCGCATCCTCGAGAAGTCTCGACTCGGTTCCACGTTACGACGCTGCATACAAACCGCCACCGTTTGCGGCAATACTGGAGGCTGACGAACTCGTATTTGCCGAAGGAGACACCGTCGCGCAGCGTCGTGACGGTAAGACAACGAAAGGGTAAGAAAGGGTGGCGATGTTAGAGGAACGTAGATTACATTTCGCATACGAAAAGCCGTATCGGTGATAATCTCGCAGGCATATCGCGCGGTTCGTTACGAGGAAACTGATCGAACAGTCGGAACACGCGCTAATGGTTACGCGCGTAAGTAATTGGTTAATCGTGAACGGAAAAGTAGAGTCGGTTTGAAGTGTGAACCGACCGCGTTGACACGACATCCTGGGAAATTCTCTCGAAAGCGTAATCTCGCGAATGAAGGAATGCTCGCGACGGAATTAAATTTCGCAAGCTGCCAGAAAAGAAGTGCCGCGAAAGAGGAACTTCTTAAGATGATAGTACGCGCACCATTTTGCGCTGCTCGTCGGTTCAACCTTGCCAACGAAAACTTTATCTTTATTAACTCTCGCTTCGATTCACTTGCACTCCATTTTCCCCTGCAGTCGGATCTTCGCTTGTCTCGACATTCTTCTTACGTAAGCCATCGGACTAACGTCGCGGATCAAATTCAACCGTAATCGACTGAAATTTCTTTCGGTTATCGCGACAAACGCGAGTCGGAATTCAGGACGAAAGCTTTCGATCGGTTCGTAGTTTCGGCCACGTGAGAATCGATAAAACGCTCTCTGTGCCCGGCGAAATAGAAGTCGAGTATACGGGGCGCTATCTGGAAAATTACAGGCGAGATCAGGCTTAGCTTCGCTTCACATATTCCATTTGCAACGGATGGCAGCAATTTCTTTCTCCAGATGGACGAGAAACGCGGTGGATTCGGAGCTACAACAGCGAGCTAATAATCCAACTGGCGCGGCCTACCGATGGGCCACGATCGTTAAGAGGAAAATTCGTCATCTCTCGAGTCTGCTTATTTCGTAGTTTATTTCGTAGCGAGGATCGGTAACCATAGTTCCGCGCGTTCCGACGATTCTCCCTATCAAAGGCCAGGTTTCCACTGGTTTTCCGATCGCTAACTCAATGCCGTTGAAACGCGGTTCGGAAATGACCGTCGAACGGCTTCCGGTTTATCGACGCAATTCCACGCTTTATCGACAGTTAAGATAAGGATCGTCCAAGTGTACGCGTGCGTTCACTCGACGATGTTCTCCATAATTTCACTCTGAACGCAATTTGCTCGCCTTTCTACTGTCTATCGCGAGCGTCAATTTCTCTATTTTCTCCCTATTTTTTGAAGAAACTAGCCGGTGCACGAGTATTTAACTCGGTCGAAAGCTAATTACGCGTTTAGCAAATAGCGAAATAACAGCTGCCCGAAGCACGAGTTCGAGATTTCTAACGCTGCGGATCGTGAATTTTCATGACAGAGAGACGGACGGTATCATTTCGGCGAGTGTCTCACGGGACCAAGCCAAATCTGACTAGGAAGCTCTAGGATCGGAGAGCATTCGCGAGATCGGGCATTTCACGTGCTTCCCCGCTCAACGTGCCGCGAGAAAGCGAGTGTTTACCAACGATTCGTCGATCGATATGTTTTCTCGCTTTTCCTTTCTTCCGACACCGCCGGCGATAGCAAAACGGTCTTCTTTGCCATTCTCAAACCGCTGTCTCGTACAACAACGTATACGATCGGATCGCGAAGTTTTCTTTCCATGACGAATTCTTTTTTACGGAAGTTAGTCTGTGTGTGTGTGAGTGTGTGTGTGTGTGTGAGAGAGAGAGAGAGAGAGAGAAGGAGAGAGAAAGTTCGGGGATAGATTACGAATCTAACGAAGACAACCGACTCGCGTTATTTAGCCTATCGAGTTCGTATCGACCGGTTTATCGGACTCGTTAATTCTATCGTCGCTGCGATGGCGACCAGTCCTTTGGTTCTTACATTGCTGCACTGCCATTGTTACCGCTTGCATTTATCGAAGGAAACTGGATAGCCAGCGACGTTGCGAGTTTACTCGTATCTGAAATTTAGCCGCGTAATTTGTGTTAGACTCATTTACAAGTTTAACGAGAGGTGGTTGCATGGCGCGCGTGCAAAGGATCGTCAAAGTTCTCTTTGTATCCAGTTGATTAGCAAAATTTGGCTACAAAGTTCTTCGTCGTAACTCTGGAATCTTTGATTGTCCTTTCTATCCTCGTGCCTTTTCTTTTTTCTTCGCTTCTTTCGCGAACTACGAGTTTGCGTAGAAAATGGAAGCGAAGCTATTCCTTTGAGTCCGAGTCGGAGTTTGTCGATCAACAGTGCCAGTAAATAAATGATCAAAATTCTGTTCTTTATCTCGACGTTGACTCGACGTTGGACCGTAGATTTTCCGATTCAACGAAGCGCGTCGAAGTTTCTGGAAATTTGATTCGACGGACCGAGTTACGCGACATCCACAGCGGATAACTAGACTTCGACGTCTCATAATAAAAGTTCCGCGTGTTCGTTTTGCACAGCGTACACGTTCGCCGGATCAGAACGACGCGGTTTCGTTGGTGGAAAGTCGGAGAATTCGTTCGCTGTTAAAAATGTCCAGACTTTCAGCTTTCCTTCGTACAAATCAACTTTACGCCCTACGACCTTTTCACTCTTCGTATGTCTTTCTTCAATTGTATTACTCCGTTATATTCGCGACGGCCTTTGCATTTTCCATCGTGGCTCGCTCTTATTTCGATTGTCCGAAACCAAAGGGTTAGTTCGCGCTGTTTCAATTTATTCGATGGGAAGTCGAATTGGCAGATGAATTCCGGGGCTAACCGTGCAGACTTTACACAGTCAGCGACCTGCCGAAAATCTATCGAATATTCACGATCGTTTCCGATTTCACCGATAATGCTTTTCCTATTATAATTCTTTTCTTTCTTTTCCCGACTTTCATATATATATATATATATATTTTGTTATCGGTGAATTTAACGAATCGCGTGATCTATAGAGCTACGCATCCGTGTTGAAATATTCTAATTTTGTAGACGAAAACAAAGAAACGAGGATAATTGGTAGCCATCGGTACACAGATACCAAATTTACGCTAAAACTTTTAATTAATTTTGTAATTTTCCTGGAATCTGCAATTGCCACGGATAATTGATGTCGCTGTTCAACGTGTATTAATTAACCGAAATAATATCGCTACGGAAGTGATATTTCAAACCGTAGGCGAAATCGATATCTTCGATGATATCGGTTATATTCGATGATAACGGTTATAAAAAATAACGGATTTTTGAAGCTGTTTCGAGGAAGGAAAATCGATATTGTAGCTGTTTTTAATCTCGGAATTGGTTGGCGACCGGGAAAAAGGCAGAGGCAGAGGCGGAAAAAGGTAGAATGCCGGATATCGGACTTATTTGTCGTTGCAGTCGGAAAGCGTAGACAATATCAAAAGGAAGCGGCGCGTTTTTAATTTTTCCCGCTAATCACTCGGATAATGAAGAACCGCGATTAATTTCGACTGCTTCCTCTCTTATTATAGGTGTCGGAGGCCGTTGTCCTGGTTTGACAGAGCCTGTGCGAGGAGTCACGCGCGAGCAAAAGAAATATTCGGCCATTGTATTCTCGGATCTCGTGAAATATAAATCTCTTTTATCCGCAGGCACGTAAAGAAGTGCGTGTTTTTCACGAGTGGGCGAAAGTTTTGCCTGGCATACTCGGCTGACGACAAACGAAAACCTAATATTCACCGAGTCCGGGATTATTCGCCACTGCGGCATGTTCGCGCCTTTTCCACGTTAAATTGCACCGGCCGCGTTGCTTATCTCTCCGTGAATAAAAACTAATTGCGCACGAGCGTGAATCGAAACTATTCTTTTGTACGACGTAAGGCGAGAGTGGAAGCGCAACTGTTTGCCACGATTAAACGCCAAGTTGGTCGTTCGTTTGATAGGGTGGTCGGTGTTTCGATAGGTTGTGCCACGAAATTACAATTCCTCGCCGAGACCGTGTTCGCACTTTGACCTAAAAATTTCCATGAAACGAAATGGGACAGGACGAGACGGGGCGGAACGGAACGGGGACAGAACGGAAGGGAGGAGAATGGAACCGAACAGTAGAAGGGAATAGAAGGGAAAGCAGCCGGTTATCCTGCACTTTCGTTTGAGTTTCGGTTTTAGTGGTCCTAACGACGACGCTGGTCTAATGAGAATGCGAGTACATATCGGCAAGACGGTCCATGTCCGTGTCGATTCGAAGCTTGTTTAGGCTGGACAAACAAACGCGCGGTTACCACGCAATTAAATCATCGCGCCAGATGCTTAAACGGTGTCCATTCTGTAACCTCCGTGCCGTTTCGTGCATTCATCGATTCGCTTCGTCTTCTGTCCACCAGAACCCTTGCAACCGGCACACGATTCTTGGCTTTGCCGCTTAATCCGTTTAGAGATCAACGATGACGACGCGTTATCACGAGAGAGTAGAAAAGGGAGCAGCGTTCGTTTTGCTTTGCCTCGATTATGATCCAACGATCCTTTGTCTCTTTTGAATAAACGATAAATCGGAAACGAAAGCACTTCGTAGCCGTTCGAATTATCCAGGGACGTTTCTACGGGTGTATAATCGTATTAAAATGTTTCCCGTTCGTTTGTCCGAAAATAAACGCTTTCAGCAAGAGGAAAACCTCGATGCGCATTAACCGCTGCGAGAAGAATATTTTCATCGGTACGGAACGAAGGAAACGATGCGAAGAATACCGCAGATATATCGGAATTTATCAAAGAACCGCAACAAGTTGCTCACGGTAGCGAGAGGACGAGGAAATTATATCTTTATCGTGGTTCTATCAGTTCTCGTAACGACGTCGATTCGAACAGACTTTAATCGCGCGTTATCGACGACGTTAACATACAGATTACTCTAGCTTATAATTTCGATCCACGTTCTCGTCCATCGTCGCGAATACGCGCGGAAGCACTCGCGTCGGCTTATAACGAGCGTAATTTCGAAATGGAACTACCGAGTACAAAGTTTTGAAAGAAAATGTTCGTTCCACGGATTCGTACTTAGGGGAAATACTCCGGTACGTGGAATATTATTTTACGAAAATTAGTTATACGACTCTTGCTCGCGTTATATCGCCGCGAAAGAGGTCTTCCGCGCGGAAGGAAAGAAAGACGCGTACTCCTCTTATATCGTCCGATAATTTTGCAAATGGTACGGTAATCGTTAATCATAAGCTCGCGTAACGGCGTTGGCCCGAGTCTGATTGCCGAGATGTAGAGACTTGGCTCGTTATCGTGCCGTGACGCATTTGCGATGCATTCGCGAGGCGAACAGCGATGTAAAGTTATTTCGAAGCTGACTCGCTGTGAGAAAGAACGGCGAAACGAGAAAAGTTTAACGAACGATACGAGTTCCGGCCCTTTATACGTTTCGCCGTTGTACAGGCGGTCGCGATATACTTAATCCGACCCGGAATAAAATATCGCGGAGCGAAATTCTCGCGAGGGGTCGCGTTGCCCTTTCTTTCACTCGCGCTGCTAATTATTTCGCTTCATCTACGCCTGTCGGCTAGTTTCGCGTTTTACCGGCACTTTTATGCAACTTCGCCCTTGAATAAGATAATTCAGCAACGATACGGGCGCGCCGACACAGAGGAGGAGCGGAAAAGGGAAATCGAGCGAGAAAGTAAGGGTAAATGTAAGGACGAGGCCGGTGAGCGAGAAAGGTGAAAGTACGGGGAAAAGGAAGAAAGTAGAGAACGAGCTCGGATGCTTGAAAAGCGAGGTAATTAGGAAGAATGCCCTCGTAAACGTTACTACTGCCTCTCCGAAATAGAAATTCTCGTTGCGAACCAGAGCTTGTCTTTTTATCCTGTCCGTGAATATCCTAACGAACGAATGGGCAAGTTCCTCTACGCGTTCCCGATCGATATTAACGTCGGGCCACCGGCAGATGAAACGCGAGAAATCTCGAGTATGATTAAACGTGCACGCTCGTTCCGATGAAATATTCGCGCCTTCCTATTTTCGATACCTTCGTAATACTTAATGCGCGTGTTCGAATATAAAACGAACGGTAGACTTCGTTTTCTCGCGAGAACGCGCTTCGACTTCACTGCGCAAAGCAAATTTGAATACCCGTTCGAGCGTGAAATATTTCGCGTTCGACAGAAGACAAAAAAAGAAGAAGAAAAGAGTCAGGCACGCTGACGAGAAGTCAATTACCTGTATTTGACAACGTATTCGCGAGATTGTTCTACTAAAAGATTCAACGCGCATAGACGCTCGTCTGGTTAACTCGGTTCGTCGAATACGATCGAGTGTAGTCGAATTTCCTGCTACCATGTACTCGGAATTCGATCGACTCTTGAAATTCGTCGAATCATCCACGGAGATAACGTCCAAGTAACGACCAAATATTATTTTCGCCGAGGCAAATTCGTATTATCGAAGATCGAATTAGTAAGCTGGAAATTAATTAAATCCGAAATGCGTTACTATCGATTCCAATCGTTATCGGACGTAAACTAATCTCGTTAGCGAAACGGGGGAGGGGAGGAGGAGGAAACATTGTTCTCATTGGCCTGTAAGTTTCGCGTCGCTGTCGAAATTCGATCAAGAAGCGAATAATTTCATACTCTAGCAATCATCGTATTTTTCTTTTCCCGCATTTTCCGAACAACAACCGTGGCAAACGAATAACTGTAGATTTGCGCGCCTTGCGACTTTGGAGGGTGGATCGAAATGGCGAATAATTAAGAAATTTTCTTCCTTCGCCTCTTAGCTCGCGAGCAAATGCATCGCAGGAGAGGACGCGGAAGGATCGAAGCTCTTTTAAACCTGCGAGCAAGCACCTGCGTTACTTTCCGCTTGTACGCGTTACTCGCTGCGCGTACAACGATTTTTAAAGGAATTTTCCGCTACGTTTAAGGTTCCTGAATATTCGATTGAAACGTTTGCCAGACGATAAAACCGATATGTTTACGGGAAAACGTCGAAACGAGGTTTCAAACGGAATCGTTATTACCGTTCTGTAAATCTGATTTAACGAACAGTGAAACGCCATGTGAAAGAAACGCCGTGGGAACTTTTTCAAAGAGGATACATGGTTCCGAATGCGAGCATTTAAAACACTCGCGCTAATGAATTTCCATTCCGTGTGAATTCGAATTTGCCGTAATTGTTGTAACGTTCGGTCTTTCGCAGCGTCGCACGCGCCGACATTTGCAAACGATTATTTGCTCTCAAATATTTGGCGGGCCAACTTCACCTCGTTTCTTCCACGAGTGTGCTTAAGTAAATGCGTATTTACTTAAGCACATATTGCACGCAAGCGCGTGATACTTCGTCCAGCGATATTACGTTTCGCAAATTTTCTCCGATTTTTTCGGAACGGACATTGGCGTCACGGTATCGCGTCGGTGCAAAAACGAGAGAATAAGAAATTGCGCCGGTCAATTCGTTTGGTCGATATCTACGTAAAAAATAATTACTCGGTCGGTGGTTAGAATCGTGACTCGACTCGCGTATTTTTATACGCTGTCGGGCATAAATGAGAAAGGACGGGAATCGTATCGATGGCAGACGGTATAAATTGCGTTTAAATCAATCTTCTTGGAAATGAACGTCGAATCGATATTAAGCCGGCTGACACGCTTCCATCCCTCGGAAAATTTGCTAGGAAGGAAAACTCGTAGATGAGAACGGCACCGCGCATAGTCGCGGAACGAGCGAACAATGATGCGGAGGTTGATATAGACCATTTAATTAAACGCCACGATGATTATTGCTCGATAATCTCGACGTCGATTCGAAGAGCGCATTGTTAAGCTTATAATGACGAGGAGAATGCGTGGTAGGTCAAGTATGATTTCCATTCATCGTAGATTTCATACGCGATGTTCAATCGTCCCGTTATTATCGGCAGAAATTTCGTAGAGCTGGGTTACCGAGTTCCGCAATAAATCACAACAGTCACCATTCTGCACCGGGGCAAAAGAATTTTCCCAAGATCGCGGCCGTGTAGTAATTTAAGAAACGTTCGTTGGTCCGCGGGAGTATCCCGGCGGGTAAATAGCGGTTAACCTAATGAATCGTTTCGCGAAGCTTACACGGACGGGGGGCAACGTAGCGAACGAGGATAAAATAACGTCGGATACGAAGCGAAAATGTATCTAATTTTCCTCCCCTTTTAAATCGTATGAACGATTACGTAACTCGTTACATTTTTCTATCCGCATATGGAGTAACAACGCTGGAAACAACGTTCCGTGTAGTATTCGAAATCGCGTGAGTTTTACGTAACGTTCAACGGAAAGAAAAAGGCAATGGGAATGAAATGCGAATGAAATGCGAATGAAATGCAGGGAATACACCGGAGAATAAAAGCAGGCAGAAAATCCCTTCTGGTTAAACGCAGCAGCAGAGGCAGCAGCAACAGCAGCGACTGCGTATTAATCTCGATGACAATGCGGATTATGGGTGGGTTTGTTCGTAGAAACGGTAATAATGACGATTATTTTCCCATCGTTGTCTCTCGACTGTAGGATTTTATCCGTCGCGTGTACAATCGAAAAGACGTATCGCGAGTTTCCGCGCTCTCTCGAAGGATCCAGCAGAGATCGGAAGCGAAACGCATCGCGCGTTTTATTCCAAGCTTCATCCCTGCGAATAAGAAGTTCTTGCACGTTACGATTCATCGACTTTCCTCGCGACGTTCTTCTCTCTATACTTTCCGTCTATAGCTCCCCGAAGGAGTACGCGGCGAGATCGCGGAAGGATAAAGATCCGTAATTCGTTTTAGATGCCGCGATATTGGTATTTTTGCCCGGAATGGCGATAAAAGCGGATAAAAATACGGCGCAACGAAAAACCGATGCCTCAAATTTGAATACCGCTGTTTGCGAAACAAAAAGTATTCGCGATATCCGCGAATCCGCGTTATCGCGTTTTTCGTAAAATATCGATGCGTATAGATCTACGTATAGAACGAACAGAGGTAAAAATAACGGAGCATAAGACGAACCGATAATCGTTTGATAACGAAAACGTTAATATAACGTTTAACGGATAACGAGAATGAACTAACGAGGACGGCGGAGAATGTGGAGCGAAATGTAAATATAAAGATTTATTCGTACTCTCGTTGGAACGCGCGAGATTTACGTATCGTACTTTGCATGTTGTTACTCGGAGGTACTTACGTCCGTGGAGGAAAGTGCCGATTCTCCGAAATTAACGTATACACCCGAGAGCCAACGATAAATCACCCGGTAGCATGGAACCTTTGTACATCGTCGTGAATTACCCAGAGTATTCCTTGATACAGCCTTTAACGAATTACAAAGTAGCCGTGGTAACCTCCACGGTACAGCGATGTAGTTTCGGTGTAGCTTCGGCGAACGCATCGACGCGTCGCGACGGCAACGTTCCGGAATTTTCGAAAGGTGACGTTAGTCAACATGGTGACGGCGAATACGCGACGGTACCCTCGATAGACGACGAGAAGCAGACGTTTCGTTTATATACCGGTTCGTTTATCGCGCGATCGATGGGATAAGAGAATTGGAAAGCAGGACGCAGAGGTGAATGATCATGGAATCAGCGCGAAAGCGGCGCGATCGACGTATAGCGCGACGACGCCGTAGCGAGAGATCGATGTATCTTCTTGCTCGCGTAATCCATCAATCGGACGCTGAAGACAATGGACAGATACCCTTCGTATTAGCTTCCTATCTCGAATACGGCCCTTTCTCCGGCGTTATAACGTCACTCAGGATTTCCGGGTCGTTTCGTCTCTATCCGGTCGATGATAATCCTCGCCATTACGCATGCAGCCGTTCCTTTCAGTCCTTGCTCTCTCGCCCCCTTTCGACCATTTGCTTGCCCCTCATTCTCGCCGAGTCGCTATGCATCTTCCACCGCTAGGTCTTTTACTTTTCCATCGGTCGCTGACAAGTTCCGGTAAACGCGCGAGCGTTCCTACTTCCACCATACCAACTTCCCTTTACGTCCGATACCCTCCTATTACGTATGCAACGTCGCGATTTGCATCCGTTCTACGCGCGTACAGCTTCGCGAGCCGAAATTGAACCGGTGCAGACCGAGGCAAGAACGATACTAGCCGGCACATGAGCAACGACCAGTCGTTACGTAAGACTACCAACATTACGTTTCGTATCAACATTTGCATGTTTAACTCGCTATCTCTTAGTCTTCCCATTGCGTCCTTCGTTGCTTCTACGCCCTCCTTTCCTTCTGGTTTAGTAGAATTTCATCATTGTCGAGTTTGGCGTTTTATCCTCTTCGGGTTCTCCTTTGCTCCTTGACCGGCACGCCAAATACCGAGCGTCGGCGTTCCCTCTTGCCTCGCAATTACTATTTAACAAGGCATCTTCGCGCAGCATCGTTGGCCAGAGTGTTCACGCCCTCGAAGCCACCGGTTAAAACTTTAACGGGGAATATCCTTATCCACGGGAGGGAGTCATTTTTCGAAGGAAAACCGCCCCCGGGACGCCCCTCGCCCGCATCGCGAACATCACTCGTCGTCAACTTTCACCTCGCCGGAGAGAGTTCATGATGCACGCGCGTATACGGGTTAATCGGTGTGTGGTTAACGATACGTTTACCTGAAACGCTTTAGAGTCTATTTACTTGGAACAAGCTTGCATCGCGAAATATTCCAAGAATGTTTTTACCCCTACGGTTCGCGGGGAGGGAAAGAATGGATGCAATCTAAGTTTGGCCCACCACGAGCTCGGAGAAAGTTCCCTGTTAACCGTTTGGCTTCGCGAGAACGGTGTCGGCGTTTATCCGACATTTCCGAGCTTCGTTTACGCTTTTTTCTTTTCTTCTTTTCTTCTTTGTTCTTTTTCTTTTCGCGGGAGGAGGAGGAGGAGGAGGAGGAGGAGGAGAAGCACGCGTTTCAAGGGTGCTACCGGCATTTACCGTATTATACTCGAGAATTCTTTCGACGCCCAATGAATCGTGGAGACACCGCTAACGAAGGATCATCTAGTTGGTCGCCTCGACCGTTCCCCGTAGCTGCTCGAATTTACGGGAATTTCGACACGGTAATTTAATCTTAATACATTAGGACCATCTCCTGAAGGAACGTTTCGAATGCGGTCATTATAATGTCTCCTCTTTAGGTAATTTTCGTAATTAAGCAATTGCGAGGGAACTGTAGGGTGAACGGTAACCGGAATTCAGACGCTACTAATTATTAACTGGCCCACTGGCAGGTCATTAGCAACGCGCTCGAAGGACTAAGCATTGCCAGCATGAAATTCGATAATTAAGTTGGCAAGTTCGAAAAGAGAGAGTAGCCATGCGCGGATGACGTCCTTGCGTAGCTAACCGAGACAATCGGTGGTGTAGCGGTGCGGTGAAAGAGCCGCTTGAAAAACAGCCAAGAGGCGAAAGGGATGAAAAAGTAGGGAAATTCGTCACGGTAGACGCGCATATATACGCGCGGCATGGATTCAGACGAATGAAATAGTGGACTCATAAAGCTGGCCACAAAACGAGGGAGCCTGAAATTACAACGCAGATTCGTCGTCGTTGCCTCGAAACGACCGGGGAGGCGGAAAAAGTGCTAGAGAATAAAGAGGGTAGGGAAGGAGGAGACACGACTCGAGTTAGTTACCACGCGTACGTAAGTGGTGCACGAACAAGAAGACGGCGTGACTGCAGCTACCCAGACGGAGAATAAAAAAGGAGAAGCGGAGAAGAGCTAAGCACTCCGTTTAATCTACCGTGTTGCATAAATGCATAATCTCTGCAACCTCAAACCGGAAGGTAAAAGACGCTTCTTCCCGCTTTGGTGTCTCGTTTCCGTCTTAGTAGGACCAGTGTGGTTTACCTTGCTTAAAGAAAATTCGTCAAAAGGCGAAGAGACAGAGAGAGAGAGAGAGAGAGAGAGAGAGAGAGAGAGAGAGAGAGAGAGAGAGAGAGGGGAGCCCCGTCAAAGAGATCCACCTGTTTCGTTCATCTGGCTAACCTCGGGTCAAATCTTCTCCCTTCTTTCCACGAATTAAAGGGTAATTCCGATTATTCGAGTAATTGAATAATTTCAACGGCTTTAACTATATCTCCTCGTTTTATGCACCTCGATGCGTCCACGACGGTCAAATTTCATTACGGCCACGATCGTTTACCTCGACGAACGTCCGATTTACCTTTGAAGTTATACGCTTCCTCGCATGACATCTCGATAAGGTAATTCGCTTGAAACGTTATTACACCGAACTCCCAGCAGTCCAACGCGCGCCAGCAATACGCGATGTCGATGCCGTTCACGTAGGACCGCCGTTCGAGTAACGATGCATTAAGTTCTCTCATTGTCGATAATTAGGACAATGCGTTTCGCGATAATCCAATAACGCTCACTCAATTACGCGCAAGATCCCTTAATCTATCGTTTGCGGTTATCCGTGCAATCGCGACGCACGCGAAACGCGGATTCAACGCGATTGCTCTTTTTCCGCGACAGCGAAATAAATATCGCGGTTCGCGGTTCGCGACGCGATACTTTCGCAACGCATTCGTGCAGCGCAATGCTCGTATATATCATCGTGGGACGAAATCGACGCGTCCGTTGATCGGCTAGATCTCTACAGTCCCGTCGAATCACTCGTTGCCTAAAGCGTGGGGCGATTCGTCGTGGCGATTCATCGGACCGATTCGTCGAACCGATCAGTCGAACGGCAACTCTCGGACGGGACAAAAATTCCACGTAGAAGAGAGAGAGAGAGAGAGAGAGAGAGAGAGAGAGAGAGAGAGAGAGAGGGGGGGGGAA
>NW_016909723.1:633560-685793 GCF_001483705.2 Eufriesea mexicana
AGAGAGAGAGAGAGAGAGAGAGAGAGAGAGAGAGAGAGAGAGAGAGAGAAGGGAAGGGAAGCAGAGAGGAAGCAGAAGGGAAACACGGAGGAAAGGTGGAAAAACGAGAGGACACGGTGGAGAGGCCACGAAGGGAGAGCGCGCGCGAGTAGAGAGCAAGTACACGCGAGATTCGAGAAACCCGTACCACCGAGCTAGTTGCAGGTCAATTTAATCCGGGACGGTAGTTCGAGTCCACTTAAGCACCTGGTAAATAGATTCCGATCGAGTAGTACCTATCCTGGATCCCTGCAGACATTCGATTCCCTCCGCTTTACTCTCGACCACTCGCTTTCACCCTCCCGCTATCCGTCGCTACTCCCTCGCTCTCCTTCTCACTCCTTTTCTCCCTCTCTTCGCCAACTATCTATCCACGATTGTCAGCCATCGCTTCTATCTCGCGTTCCCTCTCTCTACCGTTTACCCTGCATTCGTTTAAGACAACACGGAGGATCGTACCGGCGCAGTGGAGTTAGCATTCGAATCCTCGATATCCATTCGTCACCGTCGTCTAGACCCGGCTCTTCTGACCGGCCGATCGGTCGAAATAAAGTCGATATTAATAAACTCGATCGCGACCAGCAGAGAGACGAGGGTTACGCGACGCCATAGCTGAAACGCGATTCGGAATTAAAGGGAATCCGAGAAACAAAATCAAACGCCATGGGACTCCGAGCGTGACTAAGCTCTCGGGATGGACGCTAGTCACGGAGGCGAAACTGTTCGACTTCGATCGAAACTTCGATTCGACTTCAAAGAGTCTTTTGTCGTACCTACGCAAACGCGGCTTGTGACTAATTGGCAATTGAATTTAAACGCGAAAATAGGAAAGGAGCGAATAACGAGTCGGTTGACGCTTTGATCATTGTCTAGGGGTACGATGGAAAGGGGATAACTTTGTTCTATTCTCGTTGATGGTGAAAACGTACGCTGTAATTATTACGCGCGCGAATAATTATGCATCCATTTCGAGGCAAGTGGAGAAATTTCTATAGGATCAATGGAAACTTTTTAATTAATAAGACCGTTCGTATGGAACATGGTTATTAGGTCAGACTTGGCGATGGTCGAGAAATCGTTTCACACGCGTCAGTCAGCGTTCCTACGCGTTTCTACCATAACTCGACGTCCATGCGTTCCCGAATAAGCTTCTTACGTAGTTACGAATTATTTCTACCACCCCCGATATTTGTTTCCCCGATAAGGGAAAAAATAAAAATTTAACGAACCATCTTACGACTAGCGAAACGAACGATTCATCCGGAATCCTCGAGTGAGGATTGCTAAAAATGGAAGGACAAAGATGTACCGAGAGTTCACGTACTTTCATAAACGTCCGTCACTAGGATAGATGAAAATCTTGCGAACGAATAGCGATGGCATGATTCGATTGGACGACAGCTGCCAGCCGACGCGACTTCTCCCAGACGATAATTACGTTTGCGTCAACGTGCGATTCGTTTTCGTGGCACGGTTCCCCGGAGGGTACGTCTATCGGGTGCGGTCGTGTCGTCCTCACCATCGTCGCCATCGCCGTTGCCGTCGCCGTCGCCGTCGTCGACGTCGTTGAAAATAGTCGCACAATCGGTCGACTTCTCGTAAACAACCAACGCGTCAAGCTGAGAAACGTGTTTTGCCATTTTCTGGTTCGTTTAGCACCGACCGCTCGACACATTTTCACGCGACGCGTGTGACTTTCGCGGCTGCGCGTCATTCGGTTACGCTAATTAATTTCCCGAATGAATAATGACGAGGTTCGTTTCGTCGAGTTTACGCCACGATACGCTACATCGGTGTGTCGTCCTCTTCGTCCAGCGCGCGTAATAACACGGTTAATATTACTACGGCGATATTCGCATAACTTTTCCGACTACACCCGGTTCTCGTTTATTCGCGGATCGCGACGTCGAGACGCGGACGATTCGCCGATGGATCGCGATTAAAGCTCGTCTACGAACCACGCAGACGGATAATTTCCGACACGGAGTATCGATTAGGCAACAGAAATTATTCCATTATCCGGCACGAATTTGGAGCAAAGTTTCGAGGAGCGTGACAAGGGGAAAAGCGATAAGATACTTTAAAAGAGAAAGGAGGTGACCGTATCTCGATGAGGATAGGAAAAGAAAGAGGAAGGGAAGGGTGGGCATGTCCAAACTCCACTTTGGGTTCTCTCGGTGACCCAGGGTGTGCAGTGTATCGATAGTAAAGCAAGGAAATCGCGGGAGTTACGATAGCCACGGATAAATAAATGCAACGGAGTGGCCGAGTACACGATGGACCCCGAAACGGAAACTCTTTCCACCGATTCGACCATTTTCTACGTCCCTTTGTTTCCCTGGCTTGTTTATCGAGACACTGAACAGGAGAGAGAGCCGACGGAGAGTCGGAGGACTTTTCTCCCTTTCTAACTGTCTTTGTCTGCCCCGGTCCAGCGGGAGGAATGTTTCTTCGGGTCTCCGCATTTTTCTTTCGTCTCGGTTGCATCGCTAGCGTCCTTCGCTCTCCGCCCCTTTCTCCCACACACTCTTTGTCCTTCTCGATGCACCGGACGCACCGGCTGCACCGGATGCACCGGATGCACCGTGGTTCACGATCTTCCGCCGTTCTCCGATTATCGATCCGTCCCTTTCCACCTTTCCCTCGCTTCTTTTCGCGAGTCTCCAATTCCGGGATATTCGCTTCCTCCCTTTGCCTCCGACGTAATCAAATTAGATTCCGAAATATAGTACATTCCTCCGGCACGTTCGGCCTTTCTTCGTTTTTCCTAAGCCGGTCGTCGTTTTCCAGGAAAAATGCAGACTCGGCGGATCTCCTTTAACTATATATTCGTGCCTTTATGAACCGACCGAGTACGAGCCGACTTCGTACTTGTTTACTCTTGGATTCGTCGGACATTTTTCCCCACAGCCCGAGACGACGTCAAACGATTCTCGGGGAAATTTTCCACGCGCACGTTTCGATCGCTCGAGACCGATACCGACGTCGATCCTAATCGGGAATTTCCTCGCTCGTCTTTGCATTTCGTTTTATCCCTGGTTCTTCGCGTCCGGAATAATTCGAGCATTTGCAAATTTCTAAAGACAACATGTATCAAACGCAGCCTAGGATCTCTCGATCCGTGAATACCAACGACATCGACGTGACGCGGTAACTCAATATTTGCGGAAATTTTCCCGCGATACATTTTAGCCCGACCGCGCGCGCTTTTTCAGCCGAACCTCGTGATTCCGTGCACACACGTTTCCCCCTATCTTCTAGCAGGATACTAGCGAGTTCAACCGATACCGGGGGAATCTTCGCGGCTATCGAATATTCCGAATAATCGGATTAGGCGAGCCGAGAAACCTTTCGGAAAGATTCTTCCGTTTTGTCTAAAACGATCTATGACGCATAGCGCTGTTCGTGCCAGCCGATTTCCATTGTAAATTGTCAGAGTGCTGCAAGTTTTGCATACTTGACGAGCGATTCCTGCTTTCACGCCCGGCACAATTTCGTTCCCGCATACGTGACCATCCCGATTGAAAAAAAAAGGAGGAAAAAGAAAAAAGGAACACGACGACACGTTAAAATTGTACGCGCGATCGCGACGAGACTTAGATTTACGACGTCTCCTTGGCAACCGAAACGACTATACGCGAACCATTCTTTTTTCCTCATTTTCGTTTTAATTAATGTCTTCGAGTGCGATTCACAGCTGAGCCTGGATCGTCCTCCCGGGTTGCCCGGTTAAGCACGGATACTTTATATCCCGTCCCGTACTCGAGGCAATTTAATGGACGATCGCGATAAAGTTACCGGACCTTCCCGAGATATCGTCGTTCGATGCAAGACTAACGTATTCTACAGGTGGAGATAGATGTTTCGCGAAAATATTCTACCGCTCTCTTACTATGTTTTCCGCATGCTAATTCGCCTTTCGCGTCTACGTTAACTTTTCTTTCTAACTTGTCCCTCCCTTTTCCCTTTGAAGTTTCTCGTGCGACTTTGAAGCCACTCGTTCGACCCGATCTCGCTGTGAATTTCCGTTGTCGATTTTCCTTGTCGATTTCCGCTGTCGAGTCTCGTTGTCAACCGAATGGACGCAAGTGCGCGTCCTTCTCGTTTCTCGTCGTCCTATCGACTTGGAAACTTTGATTAACGAAACTCCCTGGCTATGTCGAATTTATCGTTCCAAAATCGTTAGACTCGTCGCGACTCTGGAATTCATTTCGACTCGAACCATGGAAATCTGACCCGCTTTCGAGACGAATAATTCTCCCCGATGGTTATAATTAGCGATCCCAGTCGGAGAAATTAATCGGCTCTTTGACCCGAAGAATCCGGTTGAAATTTTAATCAACCGCAGTTTCGATTCACCGAACGCCTTTTTCCGTTCCACGAATTATGATAGCTCTCCTCCGTTGACGAATCATTGGACCGATCGAACGTTCCCAAACTCGGTTAGAGCGAGCGAACGAGGACACCACGGGTCAATTGGAAACTGATTCCTCGAACGTTGCTTCTTGCGGCTAAAAAGTAGGATCACGTACGATTGATATATCTATGTTAGAAAAAGTGGCTCCCTCGTTTTCTTCCGACGCGTCGGTGTAAAAGACCGGAATGAGACCGGTGGAAAAATAATTCTTTTTTTTCCTCTCCACCTCTATCAAATTTATAAAGAAGGTTCTTACGTTAAAGACGCTCCATTTTTATCCAGCAAGAGTTTTCGAAATTAAGTCGCGAGTAATTTAGAGACGCTGTACTTGATAAACCGCTCGGAACTAGGAGGAGACCAAACATGAAACCGCTAGAAAGCACGGTCATAATTTTTACTGGAACGTGTACTTTTTCTCGATCGAACAACGGATTCGACTGTCTCGCGGTCTCGGTGCGCTTTACTTTTCGTCTTTTTGGCTTTCGAATGTAAGAATTTACGATGCTAGAACTCTTAACTACCTCTTCCTCCTCAAGCTTCCTGCCCTTAATGCACCCTGACTTATATACTCGTTCCTCCCTTTCTCGGAGCGACATCTCTGCTAATTAAAAATCGAGAAACGCGAGGAGAAAGACGGAAGTTGTTCCGTTTACGCGGTAATTTAGACGAACGATTTAACGCGATTATCGAGACTCTCGAAATTCTCCGCTAATACTCGTCGGCGCAAATATTTCCAACGCTCTTCTTACGTTCTCGGTACACCGCGAGCGGGAAAACGTAATTAAGCTCTTTGATGAAACACGTTCGCCTGCAAAGTGTTAATATATGCACCGTGAGCACAGCCGTATTAACCGATGTTTCGTCTTTCGCGTATAATAATTTACGAGCGCACATCCCGAAACACCAGACCGCGCTTCCATTTACGCGACACGTAAAATCGGTACATTGGTAATGAAATCGATCTCGATTCTCGAGCCGTTGGTTGCGACGAGAATTTTCCCCGTGGTTACGACGCGAAACGTAATTCAAGCGACGTTCGAATGGAGAGTGGAAAATATCGTCGTGAAAAAGAGCGCGCAGTTATCAACGATGACGACGAAGATGAGGACGAGGATCGGAAAGGGGGATGAAACGGAATCGATGGAACAGCGACCGTAGCTTTCCTCGAATTTCCACATCGTTCGTTTCGTTTGTTTGCGACATTGCTGGTAGATATACTAATACGGTGCAATGTATACGTTTTAAGAATTCTACATCTTTTTTACACGTGTACGTTCGTTAGCGATATTTTTCAATGGAAACACGGCTCTCGAGGTTCCGACGGTTCGTTTACGCTTCCCGTTAAAAATCGTAGTCGTTCCGGTAAAAACGTAGGGAAACCTGGAAACCCGGTTGTTAGAAAAAGTTAACGAGAGAGGAAGATCAAGTTTTCTCGCAACGACGATCGTACTTCGGAGAGACGGAATTGTTTGCCTCGAGCGAGCCGTCATCCTCGATTAGGATCAACGGCAAGCTGGACGGTTTCCTTCGCGACAGAGCCTCGGCGAGTGTCGATCCGGTTTCAAAGATATTCGCGAGTGAATCGCGAAATCAGCAGGGCCGATACTCGGTCGAAGGGAAAGGTATCTGGTTTGCGAGAGGAAACGAGCAACGGGTGACGAGCGAGCGATTATACGGTAGCGACGGGAAGTGGAGTTGGTCGACGATGAGTCGGTCCGTCTGAAGAACGGAATTACTTATTCACAAGACCGAGAGGCTTCTTCCTCGAGATAAGAAGTCGGTGGCGATGCTAGTGGCAAGGTTGGTGGCAACCGGTCTACGGATAAAAGTCTCTCGGACCAAAGAGCAAGCAGCAGGATAGCACTTGGCTTTCGTCCAATGTTTGTTGACTGGAAATTTAGCAGCCGGCGATTGTTTTGGCTGGGTGCCATTATCTCGTACGTGGAACGCGAATCACGCGACAAGGAGCCGCGCAATGTGGCTACGCCGTCGTGCAACTGATGCGACGAAAAACTCGTTATATACCGCCTCCTGCGGCCTTTAATAATTCCACCGACTTACTCGCAGGCACTCGAATCGCTTTCGGACAAACGCGTAGCAAGTAGCGAGCACGGCTTTCGATTAGATCGAAGGCGGTCTCTTCGCAAGAAACAACGGAATCGGCCACAGGGCAAAGACGTCGTTCGCCTCGCTAGCTACCCGTTCTTTATTCCTTTTCTTTCCACGATTCCAACGACATTTATCTATCCGTTCGAATCGAGAGCGTAGTGGTTATCGCTTCCTACTCCGTACTCGATATCGTCGTTAACGCGGACATCGCGGACTTTGCGCTCTACATTCTTCTCCGATCGCTGTCTCCTCTTTTCCCTCGTTGTTCTCGTTACTCACGACAGCACACGGCACACGGCACACGGCACACACGGTACGGGGAATAGCACGGAAGCGTGCTCGCGTCGAATCGATGAATTTCGCCATAAATAATACGAACAGCGGAGGAAGACGGCGTCTGTCGGGATTAGAGATGGTACGAGCCGAAGAATAATGTCGGAAAAGAGCGGAGGAGAATAGAAAATGAACGAGCGAGCTTGCAGGAGTGCCTGTTGGCGTGAAAAGAGCGGCGAGGGGGTTGCCTGTACTGATTTCTATTCGACTCGCCGTTTCCGTCTTTCTCACCCTCGCAACGCGTCGCGTGCCCTACCCTTTATACGACAGACAGGGGAAAAGAATTCGCTGGACCGATCTCTCCAAGTGCTCCCTTTGCTTCCCGCGCGTGAAATCACGATGTCGTCGTTTTTAATTATTTTCGTCTCCATCAGTCACCCTTTGTTCCATCTCGACCCTGCGCTACGCCCAGACTAAGTCGGCCACTTTTGCCTTTCCTTCCGTTCCTTCGTTCCAACGGGTAGCTTTTCGTACATCGAAATTCATTGGTAATCTCGCGGTGCCGCGCAAACCTTATCCGCACGATCTGTCACGCCGCGAATCTGCATAAGTTAAAGCTTCCTTCGGTATCTTCGCACGACGATACGAACGGTTGGGATAATTCGCTTGTACGCGAATTAGCGTGATGTTTCGTCGATTCGCTTTGCCGCGAGCTAACGAGCGCAAACGGTATACGTTTCAAACGAATATTTATTTTCAGCGAACGAGGCGAAGGAGCCTGCCAGCTAAACAGGCGGAATCAAACGAATTAACGCGTTCGGTAACGATCGCGTACCGTTCCAATTCCCGTTTAAATTCTCGCCGAAAATTCGACACGAGCGACGGTTACGAACGACGATCACAAACGACGATTGCGAGCCACGATTACGATCGATGAACCTTTGTCCGAGCTGCAGCCCGGGCACGATAAGACGATAATTATATCGCGCTAATATTCCGAAACACGCGGGAGATTCCTGCTAATCCGATGCGCATGTTGGAACATACATCAGCGCGAGTTGATGTACCGTGACTGTTACTCGCGTATGCGCATCCTCGCGTTTACTCATGTACACGCGTGTCAGCGTGCGTGTCAGCGTGCGTGTCTACGCGGAGCGCATCTGTGGCATTTCCGTTGTCGCATTACGCTGGTAGCAGTTCCTTGTAAACGACTCGAACGTCCACCGTTTGCACAGGCACACACATGGTTTACCCACCTTTCGGTACACACGCTGATTCGTCCTCGAACGTTCGGATCAACGCGACCGTGTTTCTTCTTCCGTCCTCCATTTAACCGTCCATTCGATATTATAACCATTAACGCCGTTATTACTGCCAATCGCACCGATGGAGTATATATTTACGTACCGCGTAGATACGCGGGATTGCTATCCGCAAGAGCATCGAAACAGGATGATACCCGTATAAGTATGCGATATGCGGTTTGTTCGAATCCGTCTGGAACACTGGATATCGAGAGGAGTTAAGAGGATCCGCTTTGTTCGGGATAACGTTTCGCTCCACGCGGATCAATGGTCACTGCTAAACCTTACGCGTCGAATAATCCAGCATCGAATTGGAAATTTCGCGAGCCGCCGTGTTTCGTGCCGTTCTATAACGATCAACGGTATCAACGCGTAAACGGCAGGCACTTTGCTGCACCGCAGACCGTTCTGGAGAACTCGGAACGCATGCCTCCATAATAACGGGGTTGCGTCCACGCCTTC
Organism: Eufriesea mexicana; assembly: GCF_001483705.2. NCBI lineage: Eukaryota > Metazoa > Arthropoda > Insecta > Hymenoptera > Apidae > Eufriesea > Eufriesea mexicana. Next base: position 642,165 of record NW_016909723.1, read on the forward strand.
GGAAGATCGAGTCCGATTGATGGCACCCTAGGAACTGAGCAAAGTTTCCGCTCGATGAAATTTTACGATTATTTCTCCTTTCGTTTTGCCAAATGCGCGAAACTTTACCGAACATCTCGGTGTACATCGACGTTTCCCCGACAGACTTTTACGATGACGGTTAAAAATTTATCAAAACGCGATATCGCGTGTTTATGCTTCGTGAATCGTACCCTATCGGTCGACGGCTGGTTATCCGGCTCGACCGGACTCCGTTTCCAGAGATAAAATTAACCCGTATAAAACGATACCGATACATGGATGTTCCTTTTTCTTCTTCTCTTTCCATCGTTAACCGAATAATTACCTTTCGACCTACACGTCCGCAGGTACGTCGGCAAACGAGACGAGAAAGTACGCGAAGCGAGATCTATGGATCTCATTTTTCGAACTTTCACGAAAATCCTCGTTAAGCTCTATATCGCGTGACGGAAGCTATCGAGAAAGTCTTTGTCTCGTTGCGCGAGAAACTTCCGTATGATAAGAACAACGAAATGCTTTAGGAAAATCGTTGAAAAATGTGACGCAAACTGGGCAGAGTCGATGGCACGTATTTCGTAACGATTGTCATATTCTCGGACAAGTGGAAACTCGAGACCACGGTAAGAAGCGATACTTTGAATAATTCGCTTTTTAATAAAGAATTTCTTTCGCGTGGTAGGAACCTCGCGGGACTTGGCTTCCGCCAACGCGATGGAACTTGCCAGAAAACTTTTCCCCCTCGGGAGAAGCTGCAACATCCACGCGAATAGCGTGCAGTTTTGACTACAATTTGTAAAATTATCGGATCGAAACGGACGTTCGCGTATCCGTCGAAATAAAAACTCGCGCGATTTATGCCTCGACGTTATTTCCAAAGTTTTCTTCGTTCGAGATTCTAATAAATTACGGATCGTGACGTTCGATAGAATTTGTTGCCCGAATCGAACGAGGCGCGATGCTGGTTCGGAAAAAAAAAAAAGGTCCATTTTGACCGACGTTACAGCGATCGTCGACGCGAAATTCAGTCGCATCGAAGCCGCGCATACATAAATATTAATGCGCGAGAGATCGTCAGATCTTATGAAAACGAAACGTCTATACCCGCGTTATACTCGGAAATGTCGAGCGTGAAAAGCATCCATAAAAGTTTTACCGAGCAAAACTACCGGTTTATCGATAAAAGCTAATGAAAGCGAACGAACGGAATAAAATGACGAAGGGGACGGGGGGACCGAAGTAGACAGACTGCCGAAAGTCACGAAGAGTCGAAACGGAAAAGGAAGGGAGAAAAAAAAATACAATAAGAGAGAAAAAAATATTCGTAACGTCGGGGAACGTAAAGGGATACTAAAGATCTAAAATTAGAGCTTAACGCGCGGAATTAACCATAGTCGAAACGAATTAACATACCAATGACGCTCGGTCGCTTCGATCGTGGAACTTTCGTTGCGACTAACAATTTCGGCCAACTGTGCGTCGAATTAAATTCTCAGTCTCGTACGTTTTTGGCGTCGCTATCACCTTCCACGCAAAGGTCCTTTAATTGCTGTTTTTCTTTCGTTGTCGCGACGAGAAAATTACCGTGTCGTTTCGCTCGTGTTCCATCCAATTGATCGAGATCGACGCCGCGGCGAGTTCGTCGCGAGTTCCCAAGCGCAGCTATTGCCGTAATAACTTCACGGTTCAATGATCGAACGTAGCACGTCGCTTTGCCTTTTCCCTGCGCCAAGATGCAACACGCGAAAGTCTACCATCGTTTTCAAATTCCATCGCAAGGTATGCAAGTACGCTTGCCTAATTCGATCGAATCTTCCTTTCGTTACCGTTATCGCGACGTCGTTAAACGAGAACCGGCGCTTTTGTTCCATTGCACGGAATCACGCGAAGAATCTTTAAGGAAAGTTCAAGTTTCGCGTGGCTGATAAGCGATTCATCCCCTGGTCGAGATTTGCTCGAGGAAGAACCCTTTTTACGAGGAGATTCGGCAACTTATTAATAGGTAGATGGAAAAATGGTGTTGCAACGGTATCGTAAATTTATCTTCCGACAAGGATTCGTGTCTACGTATGTATTTCCAACGCGAACGGGAGCACGGTGTCGGTATAAATCTCGAAAAAATTCGTAATCGTAACGAAGCCGCGGCGAAATCCTTTTATAAAGACGGATATTAAAGAGGGGCCCGCGCGCGCGCTGTCTATGTAACTTTCCTAATCGAGCCTTTTCATACGTTCTTTTTCTTCGTGCGTAGGATAAGCGTATTTAATTCAGGCTAACCTCGGCCCCCACCTCGGTCCGTATTGTATTTCCCGAGAACACGGGGGTGACTCGCGATAATATAAAGCTCGTCGTCTCTACCGTCGTGGTGCTCTCGCGCACAAAGAGCTCTGGATTTACGTGGCAGCCTTGATTTACCTGATGGTCAGGAATAGAGGTACCGAGCCAATCGCGTCGTGCTCTTATCGGAAAAGCAAATTGCTACTGGTCGGTTCAACGCGCTATAGCATACCTAATTATGGAACGTAATTACCGCCGGGTAAATCAATTAGCATCTAGATCGACAGATACCGCCCCTATTCTTGACATATTTACGCGGCAAGTGCCGAGCTTTTTTCCTCCTCGATTCGTTAATGAACCACCCGGATAAAGCGAGAGGAGGATCGTGCCTCCTCGAACGCCCAATTATTTCTAACCTATATTTACTCGATAATCTAACCAGTTCGCGCGATCCTCGGCAGGATTTTTGCTCGTTTCGAACGTCAAAGTCACGGTCGGTCTCGTCGCTAACGATCGTCTCCTTTTTCGCGTTCGATCCCGATGCGAGATTAATTTTGCAACATTGACGCGAGTGATCGTGGCGCGATTGTTACGCGGTAAATCCCAGGCACCGGAGAAATACTCCCATGGTGCGCGACCGACCAACCGTCACCTGTCGGTTGTCTCTGACCAACGTTTGTCAGGCCGTTGTCAACGGGATACATAGAGAACGGGGACATGAACCGTGGTGGTGCTTTCGAGACTTTGACGGACGCGAGTGAATTGCGCGTATCGTTCTCGTTATTCCAAGACTACGTCGTCGTCGTCGTCGTCGTCGTCGTCGTCCTCGATATTAATATCGCGAACGAAACGTACAAGCGACGGCATGCGACTGTCGTTCGCGGAGCTGGTAATGCGACGAACAATTATAGCGGTGGCAACGGAACTGGGTCTCGAAGAAAATTTGCTTCCGACGTCGCGTTAATTAACGACTCGGCGAATACAGATAAGGCAAAGAACGAACGAGTTTTCACGACCGAGTTATTTTTCCGTGCATCCTGCTAGAGAGATCGTTATCGTTCGACGCGAATGTCGGTGTAACGTTTAATTGCCTCTGTCTCTGGAAACGCGAACCGACGATAACGATTCTCGGTAAGTTTCGACCAGTTCCGTATCGGGCATGCGGTACGAAAGTTTAACGAAAACCACTTTTACGCGTGGCACGATGGCTTTTTGCTATTCTCGGCTGCACCGGACAGCGAAAGAATAGGACGCGAATAGGACGCGACGAAAAGCATCGAGTGGTGCAGTCACTGATACAACGTTACGGCCGGAAATGTCATTTCCCGCGGAAAAACGTCTTTTCCGTAGTTAATGGGTGCCGCGACCATGGCGACGCGGTATGATCTTGATGGCCGTCCGAGAAACGAGAGAAACGGTCGCCGGGGAAAAAGAGGCCGAAACTGAAAACGGTAAAAAGCGTGGAAAGCGTAAAAAGCGTTCCCTTGAAAAATCGTTTCGTCGCTAAACGGAGAATCGGGTTGCCGAGTAGATCGGGACGGTGATTCGGGTGGTCGGGATAACCGGGCCAGAAGAGAGGAAAAGTATCGATCAAGAAACGAGCGCCCAAAGGGGAACGGGGAAGAAGGAAGGCAGAGGAGGGCGAGGATATAGCGTCCTTATTAATTACCGGCACAAGGGACGCGTACCGGCAACGCGGGCTAGACCCTAAGGGTTCGATTAAATTGCCGTCTCTCGCGAACAACCTTTGCGACGAGCTCGACCCTGTCGAAAATTCCTTTTATCCGCGTACACTGTTAAATTCGAGCAACCCCGTTGCAGATGTACGCATCGCCGTGTACAACGTCGAAGTACGGACGGACAGTAAAAATTGGCTTGTACGTTCGACTCGTTTGTCGCGGCGATACCGATAAAACCGACCGAGGCTCTTTAGTCCTTTCGTTGTTGTATCTTCGGGCATGAATATTATTTTTGCATTTTGCGCGTATGATAGCTAACCAAAGACAAACGAAGGCGACCGAAAGAAAATGGAATTTTTCCAAACGAATTCGTCGATTCACCCGCGACGAACCCGCGTTTTGCCGAACCTTTACCGTACGAGAAGAAGCATCGTCGACACTGGACACGGTGCAGGCGTGGAGATAAACTGGTCGAAAATTCGACGCGAGAACTATTAACTCTTGTTAATCCTTGGTAGAATTACGCCGGTTCGGAATTCAAAAGTTGTTCGCGTTACGTACAGGGAGCGTCGAAGCTGCTCGATATTTCCAAGTATAATTTATTGCCTTCCGGCAAAACTACCGCTGGCCTCGTTTCCTGTCGCGTTCACGATAAGGGACAAAAATTATTCAAATCCCAAACGGATTTTGTTCCAGCCCCATGGCCGTCAAGAGGCTGTTTCACCCCGTCGTAATTTCATACGCGATGTTCGTTTGTCCGCCTACGATATTTATCAATCGCGATAACGCTCGTTTCCGCGTCGATCCGCCTCTTTTTAACGGCTGCCTACCGAACACCGACGTCGCCTACCTCGTGATTTATCTCGTTTCCGTTCTACCGAGATGAATAATTTCGTCAGGTCTGCGGCGTTTCGCATACGGAAACTTGGCATCGCGTGGGATCTTGTCCGAGTAACCGACGCGACGAGCACGGAGAGCAAACTTCTCTCGCGTAAACTTCTCGATCGATGAAAAAGTAATCGCTGACCCTGAACGTAGCTTCGTTAATCTCGATTTCGTAGTCACTTCCTTTTAATTACCGCTTCATTTTCATCGCGTTTTTAATTATAACTTTGGTCCTGCACGGCAACTCGAGTTATAGCGAGTTAAAACTTTTCATACCGTTTTTTCATAATTTCATTTGTTCGTTATTTCCTCCTTAACGAGTTCGCTTATTGTTGAAACACGTTAATGACTTTAAGGCGATGTTTTGCGAGGATAATTAGTTTGGAGTGCGTTGTGTTTTTCGAAAAAAAAAAAAAAAAAAAAAAAAAAAAAAAAAAAAAGAGGTGATTACGATTACGTGGAAAATCGTACTTTTTTCGGTGACCACCGCAGTGGTCACCGTGGAAAAAGCAAAACGCGGACCGCGATGCGGGACAATCCTGTGCGGTATACGCGCGGTTAATAGATAGAATACTATCCACGAGCTCCATTCGCATCCGCCTTGGCATAAACTCTTTGATCGCCGGTCAATCGAGAGTCGAATCGTTTCGAGTTAGTCAACGAAATACCACGATAATAACGGGAAATGGGAGCCGATAAACCGTATCGTCGCGTCGTTCGTTCCGAAAGGCCACGTTCGATCGAACGTGGTGAAATGTCGAGAGGTGAAAATTATACGCTAGTCGCGGTGTCTCGGCGTGGATCTTGGAGTGATCGTCGAGTCGTCGCGACCTACGAAGAGTTGGAAGGAACGCGTCCTCGGAGGAGAATATTCCAAACAATTTCGCGTCGTTTGGCGACACTTTTAACCGGAAGATTTTTTTTCTCGCTGTAGGCAAAGGATTTTGCGCTTTCATAAGGTAACTCGGTAACTCGTCGTACACTCGACCTTTTCTCGCGCTCTTCCAAGCGCTATGTAGCCTCGAGGAGTTTACCGGTAACTAACGAACGGCCTTTGCGTCGCTGGACGTGGACGCGGAGCGACAACCGACTTCCTTTTTACGTCCGGCTGGTATGCGTCTTGGTCGTCGATAACGCCGCGTTGGTCGAGCAAAGACAAAATACGCTCTTACCGCTGTCGGCCAGAGCTATTATTTCACGACCGGATGAAATTAGAGACGGTGTTTGCGTCTGCTCGAATTCCAAGGTACGCCCTCCCACGCGATTCCGTGCTTGCATTTTGCGAACCCGCGTGTTTGCACGGCGTACAAACACCACTGCTCGATGTTTATTCGCGCGGCATTGCGAAACACGTGCGGGCATGCAACGATTTACGCAAACACGCGTCTTCTAAAATCCATTCGAGTTGCACCGTTATTCCAGAACGCTGGCCCTTCGTTTACCGCGTCCCTCCGCGATTCTGGTTGCAAGTTTAAAAGTCAAAGATCCTCGCGAAAGATCCTGGTGGACCCGGGACTCGAGCGAGCACGGAATGTACACGCTCGAACGAGGAACACGGGTAAATTTGCAGTCGAGTACGTTCGCCGTTTTCGAAAACTCCAGCGAGCCACGAGAGAATTCTCGGATCTCGATTTTTTCGTCTACTCGGTCATGCGATTCGATCCGCGACAGCTTTACAACGAATAAAGTCATCGCGGTATTCGTTCGATCCGACCGCTCCTATTATTCCCGCTGTAATCGCAAAGAGACTCGTTTCGCGAGTGGATTAATATTCGATAAGGCTATGCCTTCTAATGGAGAAAAATGGAACGAGAAAGTTCGAGTCGGTCGCGTCTATACAGGTGCGGAATTTGTAGCGTGCGGAAAATAAAATCGAAAATATCGGAAAAGCATTTGGTAGCGCGTTCGGCGAAGCAAGATGAAGCGCGCGACGATGTTTGAAAATAGACGGCGAACAAAATTTCGATCGATCGATGGATCAACGGAACGACGGAGAAAGAGCTACGAATTTCGACGGTTATCGAGTCGATACGTTTTCGATTGCTCTTAATTCGCGCCGTGGTATACGTCATTCTCGCGAATTTTCCTCCTCTCGAGATAGATCTCGCGAGACGAGCTTGTAGGCTATACCGATGGTCGAGTTTATCGTATACGTGTTAAACGACCAACTTCTGCGTACTCCAAGGTACCTCGCCTAGGGAAGGCTAACGTTAGATGGCGGATTACGTGATTACAAGCTAAGAGCTGGCTTAAAATCGACCGCTATCGACGTCTATGGAAACAAGGTCGGCGGAACTCGGGCCTTTGAAGTCTCTTTCGACTAGTAACTTCTCTTCGTTGGAAGAAATTATTCGTTTCCGTGGCAAATGAACCAAATACGGACGAGTTTAACCGCGAGTAAACGACTTCGTTAAGAAAAACTTGGATTCCGAAGGACGAGGCCGAAAAACGGCAGCTCGCGGAAGAACGAACGGGAGCGCGATCGACGTCGCTTTCTTTAGGACGTCGCCTTCGAATATTTGGAAGGTTTTCCTCGAAAGAGCGTCCCTGCACCGATTCCGCGTCCAAAGCGTCTCGTGCGCTTCGGTAACGTTTATTTTACGAAAAGGTTTCATCGATCATCGACACCACGCCGAGTTCGCGGTACCGTAAGAGGTTGGCGTGTTTCAAAGAGCAACCAGACACGGTGTTACGAGTTTCATCGAAACTTTGCGTGTCCGTGTCGGACACCGAAACACTGCCCTCGTTCCTCTGTACGCGTATTATTTTACGACGCGACGATGCAACGAAACATTCGTCGAAACGATAAGGGACGTAAACCCGGGTCATCCTTAACGTTTCGTGTTTCGCCGCGCTTCTTGTCTCTTGTCGCTTGTCACGATTAGTTTCCCATCGGCGTTAACGCGTCGAGTGTAAAGTTACAGAGTACCGACACCGTTATCGCATTAACTCGTATGGGAAAATTCTACGAGTGCAATTGCAAATCGTTGGTCGATGTTATTCCGACACGGGTGCACGAACGGTCGCGTGACGAGTAATGATTTTTACATTATATCCGCGATTCTCTCGCGGACAGAGAACCGCGTAACGTAATCGCGATGGGTATCGCTCGCTAACGAATTAATACGCGTAAGCGAGATGGTCGAGCGATGCGCGGTTGACGGACGATATTTTCGGCGAAAGAAAATAAAATTTCGTTTGACGCGAACGGATTTACGACTGGAAAGTTCATCCGGGCAAGATTAATCGCGGTGGGGTTGGCAAGGCAAGCGAAGTTCCCCTCTAAATGAATCGCGTGCTCGACACCTTTTAATTCCAGTCGGCAGCCGGTATGGAACCGGTGACGTTCTCGTTCCGCTAATTTTCCGCGAGACGTTGCTACCAGCGCCGAGTCATTCCCGACTCCGGTCCTTAATCCTGATAAACGGAAAAATGACCCACCGTGTCTCGAGCGGGCTCGTTTTTCCGACTGCCGCAGACCCGTTAATAAATTTGTGTTTACGATGTCTGCGTAGTCGCGTGGGGCTCGGATATTTTTGTCCCTGGCTATCTCGCCGTTATATACCCCTTGGCCAACCCACCGAAACGCATAAATATTCCGGTGCCGGGCTTTCGGCCTCGGTATTAACCAATCTCCGCGTTTCACGCAATCTCGAGTCACGTGTTTTCCACGAATTAGGATTGCCTAATCGCGTATCCAAATAAAACGTATCGCCAAACTTTCAAGCAACCAGCCCCTGTACGCGAGACTAATATTACTCGTACAGTTTCTCCGCCGACAATTTGTCCTCTACCCCCGTGCCGAACAGACGTAGAAGCAAAGATTTCCGCGGTCGACGGTTTCCGTTCTTTTTCCCCGACGCGATGGTGGATCATCGAAACGAGGCTGACGCGGGGATATAAAACGCGTACGCGACTCGCGAGAGTTCGATCGAGGAACGATCACCTTTGTTCCGCTTCGATACAAAGGCACGGATACGATGAGGAATCGTTCCCATCGGATGACGTGTCGCGGAAGATCGATCAAAGCTAAGTAAGATGATATTTTTCGTCGATGGCTACTGAATACGAAAACGACGTGGAAGTAGTCGCTGGTCCATCGAAAGTGTCTTCGTTATACGCATCCAGCGCGTTTACTTTATCGTAGGCTATCCTCCCTTTTCTCTCTCCTCTCTGAAACTTTACTCGTTCGCGTGAGACGCGCGAAAAATGTATTGACGAAGCGAGTCGCGAGTCTGGGAGCAAATTTGTGGCACGTTGAATTCCCTTGGGCGAAACACGATTACGCGTTGAATCGATTTTACGACGCTCCCCTAAAGAGAAGGATAAATACGATTAAGGGAGTACGGAATGGCGATGCGGATTTCGACGTACACGTACGCGGACAAGTTGAACGGAGACGATTCACCGCGCAATGCACGGACCGATCGGGCAACTGTGCGTCTACCGCGAGACTGCCACGCTGCCATTGTAATCCGAAGTCCTAGCGAGGGTGGAGACGGCAGCGAGGGCTAGACGTCTCGTATTAACCCTCCGACAATGCGAGGGATACGAATGGTTAGCGTAATTTGCTAGTGTCGAAATTCGTGGGTGCACCAGGGTCTCCAGACGTTTCACCCTCCGTTTCAGCTCTGTCGAGAGCTGCCGCTACTCCTACGGACGCAACCATGCGGTTTCCCTTTCGATTTTCGCCTTCCGACGTCTCGTTTCTTCCAACGCCACTCATTTTACCTCGGCTACGTACGAATCTTTTGCATCGCGTACAAAGAGACGAAAAAAGAGAGCGAGCAAATGTCGTTGCACATTTTAACGAATATGAATTATAATTTTAATGATCGCGATGATGAATAAAAGAAGAAACAGAAGCGGACTAAGGTTGGAGAGAGAGAGAGAGGAGAGTAGAAACGAGACAAGATTAAAACTCGGTTTTAATAGCTAATAACGCGACGGTCGGTGGTTCTTTGAGGACGATAGTCACAGCCATTCTAATTCGAAATCCTTCGACGCAAATTCCGGGCTTCGTATTAACTGTCAAGCCTTAGGGCTGAGTAGTTGCAGCAATTTCGTACTGGAGGAATTTGCGGCCGCTTTTGCCGCGAGATACTCGCGTAGAATAGCCGCTAAGTTTTCGTGGAATTTGAATTATCCGCCTGTCTTCCTGGCTATATAGGGATGCGAACTTTTCGATTCGATAATTATACGACATCGGAGCCACTCCTCTCCATCGCACAGCGACTTTGCCCGCTTTGCGAGTGCAAATTTTCCGCTCGGTACTTTTCGTTTCATCTTTTCCAACGTTCAGGAACACGTAGAATTTCGGTAGGACGCGTTCGCGAGCTTCGTTGAATATCACGATTCGAGCGGTTAAGGCGAAAGCGGCAGCATACAAACGTTAACCGGACAAAGTTGCCGTAAACGCTAATTACGTCGAGATCCAAATGTAAGTGGCGTGTAACGTCGTCCGCGTAATTCTATTTAGTCGCGAGTCCGGGAGCATTCGTCGAAACGATCGCGTCCACGGGAAAATCGTTTAAAAGTCAGCAGCGGAAAAACTTCTTCCTCTCGTTGTACTAACTTGGAAGATTAAAGTTTCACCGACGAAGGACGAAATCGAATTAATCGGTGGACGCGAATGTCGAACGCGTGGTGGATATTATCGACACGGGCTGTGATTCGCAAAGGACAACAACCGACGCGACTGCCGTTAGTACGCGAGTACTTGTACGAGTACGTTCGGTGGTCGAAAGCGGAAGCGTCGCGAGTCGAGTCGCATCGTTATTTCGATTCGAAGATACGGAAGTCGTCTCGACTGGCGAGTACTTGGAATTTCACCGGTATTCGCGTGTTCTCTCTCAAGAGAGAGAGAGAGAGAGAGAGAGAGAGGGACGGAGAAACAAAGGGTTGATAGAGCGGAATTCGTAGAGGCCGATAACGGGTGCTAGAGGAAGACGTTTGGTTTACGTTCGTAACGCACGAGTGTAGGGAGAGAAAGATGTTTTCTTTTTTTTCCCCTGTCGTTTCGTTGCCCTCTACCGTTGTTTTCTCCCCCTTGAACTCTCGAGAAGAAACAACACCGAACGGCAACAAAGTTCCACGGCGTTTATCCTCGGGGCTGGCTAAAGTTCAGCTGGATGCGATATAACTGGAGGCTGGATCAGGAACGCGTATCGGGCCTTTTCTTCCCTTATTCATCCGAGTATAGTAGCTGCTCCAGAAGCTTTTGGATTTGGCAAACGAGCGCGTTTACTCTCGTTAAGGTGAGTGCCGTGGGGTGATTTATCCTCTTTACTTTGCCACGACATCGACCGAATCTCTCCCGTCGGTGGGAGAGACCGAGGACCGACCGACAAGAAACCGAGTAAAACGAATCGTTTGCCGTACAAGATCCTCTTATCTTTAGCAGCAACGAGAGCAGAGATGGAAAAATTCTCCCATCGGCTCGGTGGTTGGCATAAAAATTCGCGCCGGATCGATCGAATCGATTATGACGCAACTTTTCGTAATCGCGCGGAGCGGCCTCTATTGCTATGCCCGGGTTAACGAGTCGGAAGCGATCGGAGGAGATCCGAGGCGTCTGGGAAATGCGCGTTGCAACCTCTTCGAGGAAGATTTATTTCAGCAGCTCGGCACGCGATTCTCATTGTCGCGATAATAACGACACAACGGGCCGGATCTTGGCGAGGACAAAGCTTCGGAGACAGCAACCATTAAATACACCGGCCACCGGGCAACCGGCTAAAGAGTAGAAGTACAATAGACAGGCGACAATTTTATGTAAAGAGTGGTTTAACGAATGGCATTGTTATCATTTCGAGATGAAAAATTATGGAAGCTCTCAAAGCGAATAGAGGTTGAGGGTGAGAAGAAATGGTGGGGCAGAAATGAAAGGCGCGAGAAGAAGCGGGCACCTGCTGCGAGTAAATCAATAGCTCCTTCGCAAAGAACGAAGGAAAAGATGTCTGAATAAGTACTCGTGGTTTCTTTGTCCGCTCGATTATTCGTCTGGCGTCGATTCAATGGAATGCGACTTTAATAAACCGATCTTCAAGATCCTCGAATTAATACTTCTCGCCTCGTATTAATCTTTAGGTCGACCTCTCACCGTCGAGTTTGCCTTTTCGTTTCGCATACCCGTGCGCCGGTAAATTCGCCACGCTTCGATACGAGTGAAGCCGTAAAAACTTTTCCTCCTTGCTTCCCTTCCCTTCTATTTCCTTTTATTTCCTTCTAGCGAAAGATAACCGTGATATTAACAAATTTATATTTTTCCCGTGTCAAACGAAGAGTGGAGGAGAGTACGTGTATTAGCAGAACGCGTTTCGAGTTGAACACGCGCGTTTCAGAAGCGTTCATAAATCGTTCCTACCATGGAATATTTACCTACAGGTGCGGTAACTTTCGCGAAATTACGTGCCTTGTTTAGCTTCGAATAAAAGCGAGTGCGATACGGTGAGAGTATATTCGTATGTCGTAATTTCTTCATTCGTTTACCGTTTTAACCACCGTTACAACTTTCTGCGCACGACGAATAAAGCAGACACGAATAAATAACTCTTTGTACGCGTTTCTCTAAAATATTTATCCGAAATACGCGTTTTTATTGCACTGTTGACGCGATGCCAACAGTCATCGAGCGAAACTTTGATCGCGTTCCATAAACGTCGATAGGCAACGTTTTCGTACGACGAATTAATTTATGCCGTGTGTCGCGTGTCTCCCTCTGGAGACGCTTATACACCGTTTACGCGAATCGGAGATGTCTCCTATCGCGAGTTTGCGTTCGATGATGCATTCCGCGCAAATTGTTCGTCGTTCCTAGTAACTCGATTACGATACACGTTCCTTTGCGAGCTATTCTATATTTATATAGTCGTTGATCTCTTACTTACCGTTCAAGTTCCAATGCCGCGTGCCACAGTGGAAAACAACGTCGGACCCATGGGGAGACACGTTCAACACGACGAGCCACTACGTCCACACGCGGCGAAGAATAACACGCAACTGAAACAGAACGACAAGCGAAAATGAATCACGAACTTGACCGGCGATGTTTACGTTGCGTATCCTATCTACGAGCCACAGCTCTTACCTGCGAGACGCGTGTTTGACCCGTTTCCTTACCTCGAGTCTCACAGGATATCGTAGGCGAACGTGTTAATTGTCTTACGTTACGAATCGTCGAGTTATCTTCCACCCTTGCGCGATATTTATCGTTTCAACGAGCAGAAGCGAACGTTGTTGTTCCCACTTCGTTATAATTACGGAGGTTCGTTACTACGAACACACGCGATGGAGGGCTCGTGGGAACATGTACGACTAGCGATAACCGAGAAACGTTTTGTTCGACTCATTCGTTAAAAGTGTTATTCGTTAGAAGGTTTATCGCTTCGTCGTATCGCTGCAAAGTTTGCGAGAAATATTTCGAAAGTTGCCCCGAAAGAGAAGTAAGAATAATTTGTATCGCGAGACGGACACGCTGACTGGAGATACCTGGAATGAAAAAGCGCAATACGTTGGTGGATAACGTCGCCGTCATTTGTACCTGTTGAAGCAATCGTGTACACCGAACGTTACGCCGGGGCGCCGTTTCCGATTGCTCGACATTTCTATCGTCTTAAACTTTGACTTTGACTCGAGCTTTGCTCTCCTTCCCGGGACGTCTTTCGTTTTGTCGACGAAATTTAAACGACCTCGCTTATTTCGCGAAACATCGCAAAGATTGTAAGAGGGTTGAACGGAGTGACGCCTGCGACGTTGTTAACTTTATGATTCTTTTAGTCGGAGCGAGAAACGTTAAATATCGAGAATCACTATCGAAGAGAGATAGCGTGGACCAGCCTCAAACCGAGGGTAAGAGGCAAGAAGAATAAGAAGAAGAAGAAGAAGAAGAAGGAGGAGGAGGAGGAGGAGGAGAAGGGTGGAAGACGAATGAAGGCGAAGAAAGAGGGAGGAAAAAAGGGAATAGAAGAGGGTAGAGGAAGATAAAGGGAGAAAAGAGAAGAGGAGTTTCACAGGGGTCTGGTGAAAAAAGATGAAGTCACGGTGGTTTTGGGGCGGCACTGAAAAGAGGGGTGGGTGAGTTCTTTAAGGTAGGGGGCATGCGCGGCGTCCGGGGGTGCAGGAGGCCGTCAGGGGGTTAGTCGCTTGCCAACAACACGACGCGACGCTCGCGCATCGTGATCGCCCGACAACGACGGCGACGACGACGACGACGACGCCGACGTCGACGACGAGGACGATCACCACGCTACGACGAGCGCGTATCTCGTCCTTTCTTGGTTTTTCCTCCATTCGCTTACCCAGTTTGCTCGCTTTCGCGCCACTCATCGACGAGCGCGTCGAGCGATCGCGCGCGAGATTTTCACGGTTTCGCGCTTCGTCGCCATCGTCGTACGCGAAGCGACCAGAGTCGAAAGTTTGCATCGAGTGCACGGGCATCGAGGAAAAGTTTCCATTCGATAATCGAAGGTGTTCTCTCTGCCCTCCTTATCTTTACGCGCGGCAAACAGACACTTTATCGTTTCTTCGAAAGTGCTCCTCCGAGAGTCGCGAGTTTCTCCGGAGGTATTATGTCAAGATGAGAACTCGGGCGGAAAGGTCGAGGACTTCCGGGGCAGATATCCGTTACGAACTACGGGAACTCGCCTTCCCTTAAACTCTCTCGTGCCCTCGTGAAAAGCGTGACGAACCATTCGGCGAACGTCGATAATCGCCCTTCGCGCGATGTGCGGATCATCGTCGACGTGATCGGCGAAAGTGCCAGTGGACCAAGGTGCTCGCGCGATTTCTCGGGATCGTTCTCCGATCGAGATACACGTTTCTCTGTCCTCCGATGAAGCACAGTGCTGTGATGCGAGTATAACTGAAGACTCGTAGCGAGAGTACCGCAACGTGTTACCGTCACTGCAGTGAACGACGCGAAAAAGTGCGCGTAACTTTGACCGGCCTCGTGTAAGACTCTGCGTCTCGTTCCTCTTTGGATCTTACGCGCTACCCCGAGACGATCAGCGAGACAGCCGAGGTAGGTACGACACCTTTCCCCTGTATCGTATCTCCGAACGGGAAGGGGAAGGAAAAAGCAGAAACGACCGCGGATATAATCCCGCGAATTTTCCTTTCGTTTCGCACGGTAATATTTATTCGTCGAAATAACGCAGGGTGAAAGTGTTACCGACAATTTAGTAAATTGATCCAGCGGCTTGATAGATCGAATCTGAAAACTTCCGTATAATTTACCCGATAATTATTTCACGAGCCGACGGATATTAATTCGTTAACGAGAAGACTTTATTGAAACGGGATTTTCATCGTATCTCTACACGAGCATCCTCCTAGTCGTGTAGTTACTGTATACAAAGTTATACGTACGTAATGCTACCGTTTGAAACACGTATAAAGCGTATATACCGCGAATACTTATACGCGTGGCTAACTCGCGCAAACATATTATGAAATACAGGTATACATTGAAACTAATTACGTAACTTTGTTTTCCGTTTAGCAATGACATTACTGTATTATTTGGTAGAACGCGTGTTGGGTGCGAAGCATCGACGCACGGACTAGCTCGATGGTTTTGTAATTTAATTTCGTAACCCTGTCGTCGGCAATGATATCGGAGTAGAACTAGGAAGAGGAACGCGTCGCGCGTCTACGCGGAAAACGTAATGCGAGTGATCGCGCGAGATCTATGCAAATTTTCGCGCCGTATAACCGATTCGTCTCTTTCTCGCCGACTAAACGAGATTTTTCGAAAATTACGCGTTCGTAAGTACATATATTCGAGATGGTCTCCTCGACGACGGAATTCTATACCCCGCGAATCAACTCCGAACCGGCGGTTTATAAGCTTTTTCATCGCGGTCAAAAATGAGAAGGAAAAAGGAAGGAAAGAAAATAAAACGTAGGAGAGGACAGCGTTGGCGAGGATAACGATATCGTTAAAGGAGCAGAAAGATCGATAATGGGTCGAGGAGAGATAATTGTTTTTATTTCCGCGTCGCGTGTCACTGTCCACGTCGACGTTGATATCGATATCAGCGCGGATCACGAGCCTTCTTTTTCGCCCGGATTAAATGAGCAACCTACCGAGCATTTAATGTTCGATTTAATTGAAATCGTAACATTGCGCCGTGTTGTGCTTACATCGCGATGCGCTTTTCGTAATGTTCCGTTTTATTCCTCCATGACCGATAAATATCGTAATTTCGAATCGTATCGACGCAATTATCGTGAAACGTTAGAGAGAGAGAGAGAGAGAGAGAGAAAGAGGGATGGGGAGCCACTCGCGATACGATTTCGTACGAATCGTTCCCGTAATTCTTTCTCGGAGCAATCGGAGGGAGGCTTTGAGCCCTTTTCCCGAGAGGAAGCTCGTTTTTGATACCGATATTCCGCCATGTGACCGGTATTACCGTTTGGAAAGAAAAACGGCAGCCTCGTAGGCGAGATTTCGAACAACGTCGATTCATCTTCATTGCGAAAATATAATTTTGGCAATTGCTTTTCATCGATCGACCAGCTCGTGTTATTTCGAAATACAGGCGTCGGTGGACACGTTACGTCGGCATATATATCGGAGAATTGTTCGCGGCACGGGACACTGTTTTCTCGCGCAATAACTAAAGAGCTGATTACGCGATTCGATCGGTCACCGATACTTTGCGAACGATCGATCACGGCATCGTTTCCGACGGGTATGCAAATATCTTTCTTACGTATCGTAAATTATCGCGTAATTCGATTGGTAAACGCGGTATCGTTTCGTTGTACGTACGCGTGTACATGCCGTATGTGTGTGTACGCGCGCGTGCGAGACGAATCCGAGTAATCCTAAATCGAGAGATATCTCTCGTGCCACGGTAACAGATCCTTCGATCGGTCAATTTTCGTTCGGCTCGTTTTACGGCGTGTCAAATATTTCCCTCCGGTACAGGCTTTTTACGACGCGAAATGACCAACAGCTCACCGTTCGAACGCGTCGATGCACGCGCCGATAGACGCGCACACGTCGCTATGAATAATCGTTCCTTTATTATCGCGTTTCTCTAACGCGCGATATTAACGTCCATTTTACCGCGGTAACGTTTCGACCAAAGTCGGGCCATCGATTTTTCGTCGCATCGACCGAAACGACGACTGCCATGCCCAGGTTACTACCCCCGATCACGGTGTTAATTAGACGTGAAAATCACCGAGGCCTTTAATAACTACTAATTCCGCGTTATTATCGGTCGTCGATTATAATCGCATCGGTTCCGGCAACGTGACTACCAGCAAATTAAATTAATACGGTAGGTGGGGAAGGTTGGACAGGTTGGAAAGGAATGGAAGAAAGCCGCGCGATGAGGCGGGGAAGGGCAGAGGAAACGATACGTTGCGGCAATTTCCGAGGACATGGATGTCAACGTCGACGCGATTAGCGGATGAGCACAATGGGCGATGGATAATTAATTATTTGGATTGCGATTAGAGGAACGCATCCGGTCGACAGCTTTATCTGTCCGGTAGGCCGAGCATTCTCCGCGTTCGGTCACTTCGTTAATTGCCGTGTGTTCCATTTATCCGGCGTTCCGTGGTTACGTCGTGGTTCCCGCGAAAAGTAGGGAAACGCGATTCGAAGGAGTCTGAGGATAATACAACTGGACGGACTTGGACGGACTAGGACGGACTAGGACGGACTAGGACGGATGCTTTTCATTTTCTTCCTCGTCCCCCCCGAGTTCCGTGTGTTTCGCCGGGTGGATGGGATCCGTCGCGAATGTCGATCGTTGTAAAAAATTTCATTTCGTTCTAGACGTTGACGCTCGAGATCCAATAATGATGGATGATTCTCTTCGGTCGCTTCTCCCTTTATCCGCGAAAATACCGGCAGACGTGCAGCCAGCAGCGGTCTAATGGAGATCGGGTGACAGGAATTTTTCTAACGCTTTTTCTCTTTTTACCCAGGCATCGCAGGAATTACGGTCGAACACCGATATCCTCGTGCTTTCCTATTTTTCCGGCAAACTCGTCGGACGTATACGGAATTACGTTATTTCTAATAGGTCACCGAGTTTTATCCAGTTTCGTGGATATTCGGCTGGTCGTGTAATTGGACGCAGATGCCGCGGTGGCTTTCCGAAAACGTAGATATTCCCAGTATGTATATGTACCTGCACGTCGGAACGTACACGTCGGAACGTATGTACACGTAAGCCGGAATAATCAAGCGAGCTTTACGTTTTTATTTTACGCGCTGTAACGCGCGTAACGTTGCAACGACGGGGTACCGGATAAAAATTATTCCCTATTAATACTAACAGCGTTCGGATATACACCTGACAGAGGAATCCTCGGTAATGGAAAAGTACGGAGACGCGGGAGCTAAACCCTCTGATAATATCGCGTCACCCCGACATCGGGTCAACTTTCGAATTAGGTCATAGATGCAAGAGAGGATGCTCGGTATCACTTCCGAGAGTGCATTTGAATATGCATGCAAATTTAAATCAATTAACCTACAATAATATATCGGAAACGCGTGTGATATTGCGAGAATATGTTGCGCGTATCGCAACCGACGTTCAACGACTGCGGCATAGCTCGTGATATAAATCTACGCGTACGCTGATCTCGCGTTGCGTAGCTACGCCGTTGCGCGTGCAGGAACCAAGACAAAACGTCGTGGAAGAAATGGAAAAGTTATCGCGTCGACTTACCTAATTCGTTAAATCGTTAACTAACGAGCATCGATTTCGCGACAATTGCGTTACGCTGCGCGGGATATTTTCGCGTTAACTCGTTTATTACAAACGCGCCGTTAGTCGTGTCACGGTATAGAGAATACGTTGAAAGGTAATTAGTAGCGCTGGGTATTGCAATACGTTGCATTTAGCGATATAATACGTCGCTCCATTTACCGAATAAATTACTTCCTCTCGGTCTAGATAAGCTTCTGACCGCTGGCCGCGTCATAAATTTCATGGCGGGAAAATTCTTTACCGTAGGTATACACCGGCGAATCCGTGAGATGGCCGAGTAATTATCGCGCTTTCGTATCAGCGATATCGTTTAATTCGATTCGCTTCGTTTTCCGAACGAATCAACGACAGGTTTGACAAGCGGACCTAAATTACGTTACAAAGTCTCGATGATGAAGTACAAGCAGCTGCAGCGGATTAGTTTCCGTAACTAACTATAATTGCATCTGTCGCGGTACCGACTACTCTCCTGCCCGGTATATCTTCCCGAGTGCTCTTTGATAATTAGCGGAAAGTTGCGTCCAGCTAACGAACTACGGATTCTTGTTACCCATGTTTTTAGACGCGTATAAGCGAGAGAAGTAGGCGGACGAGAAATAACGGCGATAGAGGTGGCGTTGCGACGCCGACAGAGGCGGATAAGACCCGGAACTTTTGGCCAAGAAGAGAAACGGGAAAGAAACAGGATGAAAAAAACGAATGGATTCGATGAAACAAAAGCGTAAATGGCAACGGCGAGAAAGCTGCAAGTAAGGTAGCGAAACGGGCACGAAAAGGTAGGCGCGGCAGGATGAAGGTAAAAAGGAAAAAGTTGCCACTTGGAACGGAGGAAAAAGCGCGGAGAGGAAATTACGGAGGATAGAGAAAAAAGCAAAAGAGATAATGGTACCGAACAAACGGGAAAACTCGAACTCGTTCCGCGTTCAGGGCGTGTATAATTCGATGAGCGCGGAATAAATAACGTAGGGTGCATCTTCGACGAAGATGGAAGCTCGACGGATGCGATCGGTTACGCGTTTTCGTGACCCGGGAACCAAAGCGAGCTCGCTTATTATCGGAGAACGAGTACGATGTCGATGGAGGGCGAGATCATTGCCGTTAGTTTTGCTACCGCGATTATCTTTGCTCGGTTCGTTATTCTCTCGCGTGAATGGGTTTACTTCTATGGCCGTTATTCCGCGTATTAGCCGTAAACTTGCTTGTTAAATAGGGCTTTGCGTGGGATCTTCCGCGCTTAACGTCGTCGGACAATGAAATCTCTATCGATGGAATCGAGGAATTCCTATCTCCGAGATGCGTCCGAAATCTCCACAGGTGTAAAATGTCAACGGCAACGTATGTTTAGTAGCGAATAAAAGTTTACTGGCTCGGCCGTGTTATGGTATGCAACTGTCGTGTTGTGAAAAAGACAAAAGAGAGAGAGAGAGAGAGAGAGAGAGAGAGAGAGAGAGAGAGAGAGAGAGAGAGAGAAAGATAGAGAGAGAAAGGGAAAAAAAATAAAAAGGGAAAAGAATGGTAATTTTATCGCGAATATAAAGCGTTTCGCGGCCTTTAGAAATTTTACGCGTATCGCCCTCGCGTGACACGGTTCTCTTCGATACGTGCAACGGCCGGTAGGGACTGAAAACGAGGTATTTAAAAAAGGAGTAAGAACGCGTGCAGATTGTAACGCGTTCCGGAACTCTTTCGTCGTCGTTTTAACGCGATTATACGGTTAACGCAAGCATCGCGGAAACTCGGTTATTTTTGAAAACGAATAGTACGAGGGAGAAGCAGAAGCTGTAAGCGAAGGTAAAAGAACTAAGAATTTATTATGTCCGGACAGGCGAAATCCGCGGCAAGGTTGGCAAGTAAAAGGCCGGGACGGACAATGAAACGATAATGGCGAGACTCGGAACGCGACACCTCGTTTTAATTACGATAGGTCATCTTTGCCCGCCGGTGTTCGGCGTCGCTGCTAAATATCGAGAATTATTTTGTACGTTTCAGGACGCGGTAATTATTTTATCACACGGCGCGGATATGAAACCGCTCGTTAAAACGACCGTAAACAAGCGGTAAGTTCTCTCCCCGACGTTCCTCTCAAATTGAATCTTTTACGCCGTGATTGTTCAACTTTTCCACGGTGCGAATAAAAAAAGTTGCTACCCTTAACGAGAACCATTGTTCCCGGGATTTATTTTCGTCAACTGAGTACAAAAAAAATTTTCCACCGTTGACGTCACGAAAAATCCATTTTCGCGCTCGATCCGAGTATAATTACGTCAGCGTGAAAATCGAATTGTTCGATTTTTCGGCGATTCGAGCCGCGAGTGAACGCGGTCCCGCGAGAGAAGGCGGCTGGAAGAAAGCGTTTCGCAGAGACAAAAGGTCGTACATGGTGGCAAAAAGTCAAGCTCGTCGAGATGAGTAGCGAAGACGCGATAAACCCGCGGGTATACCAAGCTTTATAACGCTTTTCCGAATGCGTCGATACGAAGCTCCCTTTAAATGCACCGATAAAGCGACCGTCTTATCCCGAATCGCAGTTGCGCGCGTTTACTCCCTTGTTTCCGACCGATATCCGAACGAATCTTCCATTTCCTCGCCATTTATTCATCCCTTCTCGCTTCATCGTCGTCGGAAGAAACTCTTCGAGCTTTGCTACGAACCATCGATAATTCGCTCTCGGAATCTAACGCGGAGAGAACACTCGGAGCGTCGTATTTCTTCTTATCCGGACACAGCAGCGGTTCTCGTAATTTAGTCGTTTCCACGCGTTTTTGTTCGAAACGCGATGGGAATAGGTCGGTTCGGAACGGAAGGAAACGCGAGGCGATATGGCGAATAACGAACGCGAGCGAGAGTAAACGGGTGAAAGAGAGGAGACGGAAGATGGCGAATAAATACGAGTCGCAGTCCGGAAGCGGACCACTCGGTACGCGATGGTCATTACGGTCCGCGAGAAAGAGAGAAGCGAGAAGGGAACGGCCTTTGTACAGGTACGCCGGCGTACCGAGCCATTGGGAAAACGTATTACCGTAA
Organism: Eufriesea mexicana; assembly: GCF_001483705.2. NCBI lineage: Eukaryota > Metazoa > Arthropoda > Insecta > Hymenoptera > Apidae > Eufriesea > Eufriesea mexicana. The sequence goes on from NW_016909723.1 coordinate 663,790, forward strand.
TTTTACATGCGAAAGTTATTATCCGAAATTGTCTGAAAATTGCCCGCCAGTCTTCTAACCCCGTATACCCCCTGTCTCTAGTTGCATTTTCACCCTGCCACACCGAATCCTATCCACCCTTTCTAAACTAATCCGACATCTCCTATGATTTGTTGCCGGATTCGCGACATTCGCGAGCCAGGGCAGAGCGAATAATATTCTTTTATCTCATGGACCGTTTTACGTCCAAACGAATGGATTTCTTACGCTGGATTCGCGTGTCGTCGTTGCGACTATAACGTTCGTTACACGCAAAAACCGATCGAAACGAAATTCTTCTCGAGCGCCGGCTGACCTCCTGAGAGAGAGCAGATGGCGTGACGAATATCGCGTTCGACTGGTAATTACCAGCTGGAGGGTATACCGTGGGTAATCAAACGATCAGACGTTGCCGTTCCCAGCGGGATAGCAACCCTTCGTGCCACTACGCTCCTACGTACGTTCCTTGTCTCGAAACCAGGCAGAAGACTTATCGGATCTCGCTAAACGTGTCAGACTTTTGTCTTTGGGTATTCGAGAAACCTCATCGAAAGTGACTTTATTCCACGTCTATTCGCCGTTCGTTCCCCTCCGATCGATCTCTTCGTTTTCGCGTTCTTGGTCGAAACGGAACGAGCCTCGTGCCCGCGTTCTTTCAATTTCCCCAAGAAACGAACAATCGTCGCGCTAATTTATTCATACGATTTTCACGGTTTCTGGACCTTACGTGTCCCGAATCCTGGTTCGTTTACGTTACGGTTAAACGAAACTGTAAATTGCCTCGTGTGTTCCAATCCTCGAGCGACCACCCTCTTTCCTTCTCTCTCGATAGCGCGTACAATCCTCGCGGGTACTTTTCGCGCTTTTAATCTTGCAAATTCCCTCGGAAACAAACAGCCACGCCGGCGGGAAAATTGAACTTTGCAAATGAGAAATACTGTCCGCGTGATTGCGCGCGGTCTGGAAATATTTCTGGCATCGTTGGGCATACTTGGTTGCTCATTTCGCGTGGCAAATAACTTATCGGTTGGTCGATTCCGTTTTTAATCAGCGACGATGCACGAGGACGAGACAACGGAGTCAGGATCGACGTGGCACGGTCAGTGAAACGCGCATGATCGTGGAATTAATGAAAATTTGTGCGTTCAGTCGGCTGAACGTGGATACGGGGCGGTAAACCGATCGGCTTTGGCCAGCTTACGCTTGGTCGGGAGAAATAAAAGAAGGAAAATTAACATCTCCGTGGAAGGATAGACACACACAGGGGCGAGTCTTTACATCGCACGGGGGTTTAAAATGTTGGATGAGTCAGCGCGTCTCGCTACGGCTTCCCCTTAAAATGCCGTAGCCACGGATAAATGTAAATATAGCCACGTAAATCCGGGTTAACTCGAGTCGTTAACCCACGGCCGCGTAATCTGACGCGCGATACGTTCCTCTGCTCGGGATTCCAGATCCGCGATTTCGGTGGCGAGATTAGGCGAACGGCCGACGATAAAAATAATATCCGACGAACGATCGTGCAGATCCGAGACACCGGGGCAACGAGCGTACCTACGGGATCAGATTACGCGGAATTAGGTTTTAGGTTGAGGGCGAGACCGCGCCCGAGCACCCCGCTCGAATAAAGCATGCGAGATGAGATTCCGTGTACTTAGGGGATGATCCGTGGACGCATCTGTCGCGCTCATAAGGTATTCCCTGTCGCAGACCCCATGGGGCAGTGAAACACGACCCACGTCGAACTGCGGTTAGTCACGCGTGTCAAATGAGCAAACTTAAACAGATTATACGCCGATTCCTCGATATATTCCGCTCGTTCCGCTCGTTCCGCGTACGATCCAAGCAAAGCCCGATTTCCACCGTCCCGACGACAGATGTGCCAGTTAATTTCGCCTCCCTTTTCCCTTTTTTTATCGCCCCTGTTTTACGACGCCGAGCGTAGCGTACGTTTAATAGGCTATCACGCACGGGAAATTCCACTTTCGTTTTCACTCGCTGGCTATTCCCGTCGGCGGCATCGGGAAACGCCATTACCGGATTTTTCAAACAGTAGTCGTGGAAATTCGTCGCTGCGCGTGACGAGAAAATTCGCGCGGAAAAAACTTTCGCCACAGCGACACGTGTCACGCGTACCCTTGCTTAAAGTTCCATTCGCGAAATAAACGCGACATCGATATTATCCGAAATGGTGTACAGGTTTAACGGAGTACGCGTATCCCATTTGGCGAACTTTGTTCGAAATTCCGTTTCCCCGATGAATACGTATACGTAGCGGAATGTATGCAGGAAACGAAGAAATTACTCGACGGACCGGCCAGATGCGAATGACGAATCGATACGTCGATCGAGACGCGGAACGGCGTTGCTTTCGCGTAAACCGTTAGTTAACGAGGAAAAGCGTCGCGGAAATTCGAGAACTCGTTCCTTCGTATTTATCCCAGTCGTTGAATATCGTCGACTGGCATTGTCAGCGTAACGAGGACGAGGAAATCGAAGATACGTTCGGAAAGAGAAGAGAAGCGGTGAAACACGCCGAATTTTCCCCTATTCACAAACGGAATACGTAAAAGGTCGCGAAGAAGACGTTGCACGGGTCGAGGTATACGCGAGTACTTCGTATCCTATTCCCTTTTCCCTTCCTTTGATCCCATAAGCCATGGTAACGCGATAGTTTTCCGGCAACGGTTATGGCATATATCGAGGGAAAATGAGTTGCCGTCCAAGATTAAACGAGCGTCGCGAGAACGAATCCGGAGACGACAGCGACGTCGCGATCAAACGAGAATGTCTTTCTCGAAATCGAAATGTACCTGCATTTCCCTCCCGGTTAATCGACGTCTCGCGGCTCACCGGTCGAGATCAACGTACCTAACATTCGTACCGAACAGCGACGCCGGAAAGTTGGATCGATAATCGCGACTAATTTCAATTTATCCATTCGATTTATCGTCCTTTCCTCCAGTGGCCCGTAAAGCAATTCCCGCGATAGACGAATACATCGGGCAGGAAAATCTGCTCGAGCGTGCCGATTCTTTTGATTTACCGAGTATTTTCCCAGTGATTGCCTGGTAAAAGTTTCAGCTCGATCCGTACTTTGGCCGCGTTGCGCTTCCATTAATAGGCGAAACGTAAGCCTACGCTCGGAAAATGTACGGCGGAAAAAAACGTTGATGAAGTCGTAGCGTATTCTACCGAACGTATCGACCGATATAAATTATTCCACGAATATAACGGAGTAACGCAAGGGCAGGCCTTTGACGCGGGATGGTTCGAAATCGAAATCGAAGGGCCGAAACGGCCGCAATTAAAACCGAATGGAACACGCGCGTTCGTACGGCCGATAACATCGAACAAACAGCCATTAAACGAGAATTCGAATTCGATATAGACGCGCGGAAGAAAGTTGAAAAAGCGAGCAACGTAAAACCCGCGATTCGTACGGCTTTCGCGCGATACGTAGATAGGAAGGCAGATGGAGGAATCATTCGATTCCGGTACACTTTGCTCCGTGATGACGTTCAACAGGGAGATTTTCGACGCTCGAGGGTTCGCAAGATCGCGATAAAATTCATCGGGTAAATTTTAATCGACTATACGACGTAAAATGTCCGATTTTTGATTGAGCGTAACGGAGATCAACGGCCGTTCGTTAACGCGATTCAATGAAAGCTTTTAAAAGAACGCGGCGTTTTAATTCCTGACGAAGTTATTCGGCGAATGCGTGTTCGCGAAAGAAATGCCGGAAATTTCCTTTGTCGCCTGCCCGTTCGTTGCGCGTAACGAAACTCGCTTCTTCCGCGATATTGCCTGTTAACGGATCGGTATTCCGAGAACAGGATTTCCTCGATGTTTAATGCGATTTAATATCGCCTCGAAAAGATATGATCGTTCGATACGGATTTTCCGTTAAATATTCACGATTCGAAGAAACTCGGCAAATGATTTTTCGAATTCTCTGCAGAATTTTCTTCCGCGCTCTGTTCCGTAACCGCGGAGAAAAACCAGGCCAATGAAAAAATAATGTCGCTAAGCTAAACGAATCTCGAGACCCTGCAGAAAGTAGGCTCTCTCGCCCAGTGAAATTTGTATCGTATAGCATGTAAGGGATAAACCGATACGAACGACGATGGTGTTCGAGTGAACGAATATTTAATAAATATTATTATCGGATAATTGCATTTATCGTCGAACGACTAGATTATCGGCGCCTAATTTCGAATACGGTTAATCTTTGCCGTTCAAAGTTCCGCTATTCGCGACATAACCACGCGATAGAATAATTGGCGTTCGTGCGAAGAGTGAGAAGCATCGTTGTCGGTCTGTAGGATTTAATACAGTGGTTAGGATTCGAGTACTTAACGTGACCACTCGCCCAGTCATCGGGACTGCCATTCCTGATTCGTGTAATTGCCATTGGCTGCAAGTTATTCGGGGATCAGGGATTTCGAAAATGTTACGAATTTCATGATCGCCGACCATCGAGAGTTCGATCGTTCGACGGGATTGGTTTGTTCGCGAACTACCTGAAATCAAAGGGTCGGATAATCGATGAGCGAGAACCGCATTTCCCTGTAAGACGGTCATGTACCAGCCAGGAATATACGGCATGCCAATTACGATGGATGCGAGATTTAATTGAATAGAGTTTGAACATTATGTCATAATGGCACGCGAATTAGTCCACTCGATTAAATCACCAAAGGATTAACGCGAAAGATCCGGAACGCGGTCTCGAGTAATCTGGCTTGGTTCGATTTCACCTGCACTCCGAGATCTTACGAGACACGGCACGCAGTTCGGAATCCTGTCTCCATCCTGCGGCTTATGCCGTGACAAATGGCAAGGTTTCCGGATAACGGCAACAAGATCCAGGATTCGTATCTCTGCCGATCGATCGATTTCAATTCGAGTTCTTGATACGCGAGATTCTCTGTTCCTCGTTCCGGCAAATGGAATTCGAATTTCCTTCCATCCGCGTGTGTACCTCGCGTGTACGTATATATTAAAAAACAAGGCAAAAGGAATATCGATGTATCGAGTAAAATCGAGCTAAACGTTTATTTTCCGAGAGTAGAACAGACGGAGGAAAACCGCCTCGCTGTGAACATTCCACTTTACCGCTTTTCTCTGTTTCTTTTTTTTTTTTTTTTTTTTTTTTTTTTTTTTTTTTTTTTTTTTTTTTTTTTTACTTAGAGAACGATTTACGTCCGCGCTGCTGGCCTATTTGCTAAAATTGTTTTCGTCTTGGTAGCGTTCCTGTACGATTGGTTGCGCTCGATTCCAAACGTCTGGATCTGAGAATTCGTAGAGCTTGTTTCAAGAAACATCGCCGATTTTACCGAGTAGTTTATTCGCGTTTGATAAGACGGAAGTGTGACCAAAAACTATGAAACTCTCCAACGGGCTAATACGGTCCTGCGAAATTACTAGACGCTAATTTTCCGGCGAAACGAGCCGCCTCGCGTGAAACGATTAAAGAAATTCTTAACCCGGAAGATCGATGTTTCAATGTTCGTGTCAAGATACGTGTATATACAGAGCGATATCGCTGCATCGTTCTCGACGCTCCTACGTTAGTCGAAGAGATTTTCGCGAGATAATCACGCGTAATCGCGGCGCGAGTATCGGGTTAGCGTACTCCCGACGTGTCGGTATATACGCGAGAAACGCAGTTTGCACGGAATATTTATTTTCCCCCACTTGCCTCTATCGCGCACCACTGATTTCCATATTCTTTCAAGCGATTTCACGCTGGCGGAAAAGAGCATTGAGCTGGAACGAAGCTTCGAGGCAGGTATCATTAATTATGTATCCCAGTGTCATGTACATCGTAGGTGTATTATTATACCGTAGTATTGGAAAATACACGAACGATTCCGATAATTAATGTTGCCGGATACGCGTATGCGCTTACCAAACGGCAATTAATCAGTTTCCGTGGAAAATCTCGACGATATCTTGCCACGATTTATTATCCTACCGAGTATCTTGAATTTACGGTGTCGTAGGCAATTAACTCGACGAAATGCGAAACTAACCGGGAATTAGCTCGCGTCGCTTCTTCGAGAGGATGTAAAATTTCGACGAAACCTCGGGTATTTACGTTGGAAATCGATTCGAAACCGATTCGAGTGGCGAAAAAGGCGACAGTGAACGGCGAGAATAGGAGATTTCGCGAGATTCGCGGGGCATAGATTACGAACTGCTCGATCGTTCACGAGCATCTGGCGGTGGAATAAAATGTATACCAGGAGGCTATTAAAATGCCAAGGAGTTCAATCGGACGAGGAGCGTTCTCTCCTGCGGTCGACCGCATTCAAATTTACAACCGACAGGAAGCACGAAATTCGACGGAATTCTTTATCGTATTTGAGGGAAGGAGATATAACCGAGAAGAGGGAAACGAACGATAATAAGAATTCCGATTCTCACTCGTTTCGCTTCGGGTTCGGCGAGAAGATCCTTCTTGGAATTGTGGATGTTGGCGGGTCGTTTTTTCGATAGTTCGGTGAAATAGCTTGGGCGGAAAAAGGCGGGAAGGAAAAAAAAAAAGAAAAAACAAGCGAAAGGAATGGATAAAGCCCGAAGAGATTCGGTCAGAATGTGGAGCATCCGTCGGGATCGGTAATAGAGGAGGAAAGAAAAAAAGAAAATGTAATTCGCCCGAGACATTTGGAACTTACGAGACGGCGACGACGACGTCGTAAAAATTACTCGCCGTGTCTTTGCAACGAAAGATCCGTTTTCTCCGTCGTTGCTTTTTATCGAACGGTTTTTATGGAACGTCGATACAGGTGTAAAGTAATTTCATAGCTCGATTAATCAAAGAGCAATTTTCGACGGGACACGTACGATCCATTAATCACCCCGTATTTAACTTGGAATCTCGGAACGTTTTGATTCGAGGGTAAAGAGAATGGATTCGCTGCAATCGAAATCTTTTCTCCCGTATAGCTGAATTCTCCGCATCGTTCTCGCTAATTGAAAATAAAGAACGTGATTGGAGCTGTCGGAGAAAAGTGGAATCCTCGTATGACAGTTAGAAAAAACGCCGTGAAAAGAAAAAGCCGTCGAGATAACAAATTTTTCTAGCTGGATGGTACGTCGTCGATAATCGATTTGCATATTCATCGCAAGACAGATTTCGATGATACTCGGTAAATAATTCGATCGTTGACCGATTAACGCGATAAATATTCAACGTCTCGCGGTTTATTTTTAAGGATAAAGTTCATCGGCTGTAAGAGGAAAATCCACGTTCGAATTTCGAAGATATAGGTGCACGGTAAATTACCACCTTAAGCAGGTGCACCGTGGGTCGTGGCAGCAGCGACCTTATAGACATATATCTCGTACCTATAAGGGTCGACGCTTCGTCGAAATCGATGCGAGTAAGTACTTATGCGCGTGGCGCGAGCTTGTTTTCCATGTCTCGACGCGTCCTTTCCACCAATATCCGAGGCATTATCCTTATATTCGAAAAAGCTTGAGAAAAATCGCGCGCGGGACGGATTGGATGCAAAGAGAGTTGGTTAGCCGGCGATACGTAGGAACGAGCACAGGTCGATCCAGTGCGTGGCATAGCCGAGGAAACGATGATTAATAACCATGCAGGAGTGGCCTATTGTATGGGCTTGCAATCATCGATAGCTCGGCTCCCCATTTTCGCGTATCAGCCGAGCAATAAAACACGTTGGCCCTTTCATCGGTGCTTGTACACTCACGGTGTGTCCTCCTATCCAGACGTCGGGACGCGTTCCGTCGCAGGATCGCCATTCTGGTTCCCGTGGAACCGTGCTGACCGGTCGATTAACTAGGCGGTCACAGCCTTTGCCAAGGCGATAAAGTCAACCGAGGACATGATTTATTCCTGATGGAGAACAGAGAACCCCGCGAGGTATTGAACTCCGGAGGATCATTGAATTATCGGGAATTTCAGGAAGCAGAATGTTCACGGTTGGTTAAGAGTCGCGTCGGGTCGCGATGGAGGGAAAGGCGATCGAAATTCGGTGGGATCGCAACATTTTCGCTTGGAAAATATCAGACGGCGTGAGCGAATAGAAACGATAAAGAAAGATGCAGCAAATTGCAGGTTAAACGAGCTCGACGCTGACAAAAATAAGTCGTCGACAGAAATAATTCCCGTTTTCCCAGCGAAAAAGAGAGTGAAAGAGCGAGCGAGCGAGAGAGAGAGAGAGAGAGAGAGGGGGGGGGGGTAGGCAAGAGAGGCAGGGAGAGAGGAGTTCAATCGACGGCCGGTGCAACGTCAATTTCGACGTACATTTACTCGGCTCTCGAGCCGCCGGTTTTGAAATGTAAATTTGCCGTGGGTAACAAGTGCGCGCGGCTCTGCGGCTCATAACGAGCCGACGAGGAATTAGGCCGGTGCAATGGAACCGCGTAGCCACGCGGTCGGAAAAACGAGCATGGTTCGTTACGTTCTTTCTCCTTCCGTTGTTCCCGCTACCTTCTCGTGGAAAAAGGATTAGACGGATCGAGCAATTTTTCACCGGGTCATTGTTTCGTCCGGTCATAAAAATCGAGCCAGCCGTTTGATTATTCGTCGCGAATCACGCCATCTTGAGCGCGTCCGTCGACCTCCGGACGGTCGACGTCGCAGAGAACTCACGCGATCTCTCCTTTGACTCGCAGATGGTTATCAGATTACGAGCGCGAGTATGTCATGGACTACTTTAACGGACGGGTCGAACGAATCTAGTCAATGCGCGACCTGATTTTCGCGTATTTGGAATTTAAATCGGTAATCTTATGCGGAAATGAAATTCGGTCGGCGAATACGACAGCGAGAGAGAGCGAGATAGAGAGAGAGAGAGAGAGAGAGAGAGAGAGAGAGAGAGAGAGGGAGAAAGCGAGCAAAAAAGTCGGTTGACGGCGTAAGCGATGCATAAACTTTGATTGAATTTTTCCGACCTGTTCCGAGGCGTTTATTACGTATCGATGCTCTCGTAGCGATGGCCATTGATTTTTAATTAACGGAAAACGACGCGGTCGCGCTTATTATTATAATTAACGAAGGCAAAGAACGGTACTTGTCACAGCTGCGTCATCGCGTCGATGGCATTGCCGGTGAAGGTCATAATGTTTCCGCAAAGCGTGGCACAGTCGCTGAGTAATCGACGGGGTGAGAGGTGGTGATCTTTAACGGTATGCAAAGCTAATTGCCAGTGGAGGTTCGCTTTGGTGACGCCGTTAGGCGTAAAGTCGTATCGGACAGTAGTAATTTTACGAGTTCATAAAGCGGGATTTGCCGTACGATGAATTTCGTCAGGCGAAATTGTGTATACCGGTGAAACGTAACGCGCGAGCACCTTATTAAAACGCGACTCTCGTGATATTTGGTTGTCGAATAACCTGTCCCTCGGAGACGGACTGCGAGATAACGGTTAAGGTTATTCGGGAAATTTACTTATTTTGTGATTCAACGCCGCTCTCAAAGCGAATCCGGTACAGGATTTAACTTGGCAAAACTGTTTGAAACGTGGTTCCTCTCGTAACGTTTGGATTTCGGCCTTTCTATGGAGTTCGCTTTGGATACGATGAAAATTAAATTACTTCCTTTAGGAGGCTCTTTTCGTCCAGGCTTCATGGAACATTTTCCGCTTTACAGATTTCGTAATCAGATTTATCGAGTAATAATATCGCGATCAAAAATAGGAGCGGTTTAGACAAAAGCTTCACCGTATCGTTTATAATTCTCCAGTCAATAACGAGCAGAAATGTCTATCGAGGATACGACGATCTTTTGTAATTGGCCGGTCTTGTGCAACTTATTTTACAATAAGCGCCGGTACAATAATCTCACAGCAGCTGTAAGCTGCAGAAGTAATACCACTAATGATGCACACTCGTCTTTTGCCTCGGTACGGATCGGTAGAGCCGTAAAAGGAACCCGCGACATTTCAGAGGTCATAGAGAATAGTAACGACGTTGGTATTTTTATTTCTCCTTCGCGCGTCTAATAAGAGCAGGACCTCGATTCCATCGATTGGATCGATTTTGCGATTAACGAAAAATGTATCCCGGTACGAATCACGGATCGCGTATAGCGATTGGATTATTTCGTTCGGTCGTTGTTCCCGTAGAAATTGTTTCCCGTTTCAACGGACCGTGCAACGAATTTAAAGATTCGATACCGATGCAACGGTTGACGCGAAAGAGCTTTCCCGCTAATTCGAACTTTTATCTCCAGTTTGTCCCATCGAACTTTTTTCCCCTCCCCCACGCTGCTCTGCTTCGAGTTTAAGCGAGAAATGCGTCGAAAGATTTTCGTCACTCGACCAAAGTTACCCGAGAGTTCTTATTTCCCGTGTGCGACGTACGAATACGCTGTTCTTCGTGCACCGAGTAAGATGTTTCGAAACTCCTGCAACGGGAATATTTCCGAATCTTCGCTGTAGATTATCCCATCCCGAATTTCGTCCTCGAATTTCATCCCCGAATTTCGTTCCCCGCCAAGCGCGAACGACTTTCTTCTCGCGATACGTCTTTTTCAATTCGCCGACTAATCCGGCAATTAGATAAACGCGCGCTTCGAGTACATTTTCCATTAGCTACCGTTGATTTTAATCGTCCGCGACTCTCCTCTTGTTCCCAGCTTTCGAGACGAGCTTCTTTGCCTCGATTAAACAATCCCTCGAATACGATTAATGAGTTTTTTCCTGGCATACTCGAGTGAAGTTGTTATATCTATGGAGGAGGTTCCGAACACGGTCTAATTTCAACTGAAAACATTTGCATACGAAACAATTTCTGTTCCCGACTCGATCTCGAGTTCTGACATTAAATTTTACTTAAACTTGGAAAGTAGGCTAATGCGTTTGCGGAGTAGTAGCTCAATAAGAAAATAAAAATAGACGAAAGCAATTTCGGTTCTAACAAATTTCCGAAAGAGTCTTACGAACTCCGTGTACGAAATTTTCTTGGAAAATTCATCGGGCCTACGAGCAAGATCTCGAGTAAGTGGTTGGCTTTTATGGCAGTTCGTGGCGGTTACCTACACCTTCGCATCCACGGAAAACGTTTCGTCGTCGACTCCATCTACCCAACTTTCTCCACCTCCTCTGTATTATTAATTTCCGACATGCAGCCTCTCGAACGAAGGTTATCGACGAAAGAAATTAGCTCGTTCTTCTCGCGCCAAAAGTATCTTCCATTTACACGACTCGCGGTCTCCTCGATGCGAACGATCGGGCGCATATTTTGCAAGCTTATGCGTATATATGTATGCGGTATATATATGTTGGCGGAAGGTCGCGCTTGGGTGCACGGTTGGAAACAAATTCGTCGGTATATGCGAGTCTCTTATGGGAAAAGGGTAATTTCAGGGGAACGATTGATCGTTGGCGTAAGAGAAGACGAAGGTGGAATTCTTTCGGTGGTTCGTTGGATGTAAAGAGAGGCAATGCAGCGAACGGCACTCGTGGCCACAACACCGCGCGCTACCCAAGAACGAAATGGACGATTGCGGAGAAATTGCTTCCCCTTGTGAACTTGCGATCGTTTCAATTTCGTCGGTGGTCCGTTGCTCGACTTTCTGGGTTAATTCGCGGATTCCGTCCGCCGTAATTTCGCTATTATTTATCTTCTAATTTTACTTTCCAACTCCGTACTACGAAGCCTCGAATAACCAACGTTAAGTACGTTTTCCTGCTTCCTTTAATAGCCGACGGAAAAACGACGCAGCAAGACATTAGAAATAACGCGCCACGCGTTTCTATACTTTTTAGTACGATGTTTTCCCATCGGGATTTTCCTTTTCTCCGGCTTGCGTAATCGAGAAAAGCAGTTCACTCGTCGCGAAAGATCGACCTATTTTTTTCAAGTCGACCAATGTCGTTAGAAGAATCGGTTTCCCCATCTCTCGATTATTCGTGTTTCGTTCCAGTTTCGTCGATTCATCCATTATCGAGACACCCGTCTTGGAGTACTCGAGCTTTTCGGGGCTCGACGGAATAATTTTAACCGACAAATTTTTCTTCTCTTCTTCATTTTCCTCTGTTCTCCTCTTTTTCCCTCTTTTCCCTTCTTTTCCCTTTCCAATTTCGTTACGTAATACGGCTTACGTAGGAAGCATGTTGCAACGTCGTTGATCGTAAGCCGAGCTACTCAAAGGGGAGCGTGAACTAAAAGGGAGTATAGAAATAAGTAAGTACGTTAATAAGAAGGACGAAGAACGAGGATAGGGGAAAATGGGGCGACAGATAAGAGGGCGGAAAGTCGCGAGATGGGAAAGTTTTTGCCTTCGATTCGGCGCATTTTGTTTTCGCTGGACAACTCGTCCCTTTAATTACAGAGGTATCGACGAAAGGCGAATCGGACGAGAAGTTCTCCAATTCTAAAGTCGCGAAAATCAACCGTGGGTTCATCAACTGGAGATTAATAGACTCCTCTGCTTGTTTTACTTCTTCGTTCGCTTACAACCGATAAACTTTTTCCGTGATTAATCGCGGCAACGGCGGCTACGTACTTCAAACCTAGGGTTAATCTTTCCGATCTATACTCTCTCCCTCTATTCTATCTCGATTAAAGAGACACGATTGCCGCTTCTCGAAAATTTTCCGTCGTGGAGATAACGAATCCTCGATTCGTACGACCCAATCGCTTAATTGGACAGTTTTCGTTCGTCGAACAGCGTTTCGAATTTCCAAGTTTCGTGCGAATGGCATACTCGATTCAATATCGACGATAGAAACGTTCAACTATTTCGTACAATTTCCAAGAGGAAGGAAGCGCGCTTTAAAATACAAGTCGATAATATACCTCTCGTTTATTTTCATACAATTTAATTGCATTTCTCTTGACCCACGAGTCGCCTATGATCTTGGTTTTCATGAAAATATCTGGAAAAATAAAGATTGCGAAAGGAATAACGGAGAACGCGGCGAGTAACGGTGGAAATTTACTCAGAAAATTAGCATTTTCTGCAATTTGTATTTGGCGCATGCTTCCACGCGATGATTGGCGTGTTAGAGAATAAGAATGTTTTACCTAGAGAACAGTAGGGAGTCGAAGTAATATGGTTTAATGAAAATGTTGCATCCAGAAAAATTTGATTAAAAAGTGTATTCCTTCCTGTGACGCAAGCAAAATAAAAGAGAAATGGGAAAAACAGCGTTATGACTATGCAACGAAAATTTATGTTGCATATATCGCTGTAAAACCATAGCAGTTTTTACAAATACGAAAAGTTGGTATACTTTCGCAAACACCCCAGCAGGACCTACAAATGTAATTACTTTGCAAGAAGCAGCTGAAAAATGATCTACGCGTGAAATGTAATTACGTTCCAACTATAATCCGGCGTACTTTATGCCGTAACAGGATTACATCTGGTTATGTCGGTTCGAACTATTCGATCGGTTCGTTCCCTTCGTCTTTTCGCTCTTCCCTGACAACGTCGAATTCCTTTTTCTTACGTACAAGCTTTACTTCCAGCTGCTAGTGTTTCTTTAATTATCGTTTCTTTACGAATAATCCAAGAGGTAATTAAGTAATTATCCAAGAGGTAATTATCGTTTCTTTACAAATAATCCATGGTAACGTACTACTAACGATGCGAAGACTCGGTAGCTATGGGGCGAACATGTTGTCAATGCGCGGAAACCGCACAAAAACTATACTGATCTCTGTCCAGGGGGTGGACAAGAGATTAAGGTAATCCCACCTAACCGATGACGTTCGTTCCAAAGGTTTCAACTGATTAATCGGTCGATCGATCGGCACTTGCAGTCTGTGCCGCAAAATATGATTTTCAATGATAATATGCACTGAAAATGTGAAAAAGCTTTCGGCGAAATCTAGGATAAACTCTAAAATCCGCGAATGAATATATGGATTATATATTGTTAAATCAAACGTAAATTACATCAAAGTGTTGTGCAATTTTTATGTTTTTTTTTTTCTTTCCTCTTTCAAGCGCGATGAGTTTCATTTTTACCGAAAACTCGTTAGTAAAGATAAAAATACTTTAAAGAAAAAAGCAAACCCCGAAATATAATTCAAATTTTACCGTACCACAGAATTTTAATTGGGACGTAAAATCTCGACAATCATTTCCAAACATAAGCCGAAAGAAATAACATTAATTTGTTGCTCGATATTAATGGCAATTGGCATTGCCGATATTTTTATAATTATTATTTTTGCTCCACGTCGATGACGTTATTTGTTCTGCGAACAACGTTTGCAGCGTAGGTAAATTTTTATATTTCGCTATTTCCATCTCTGATTTCACGTCAGGACCTTCTCTCACCTATCCTACGCGTCGACGAGTACACCGGTCATTGACAGACGCTGAGTCAACATTTCGTTATTGTCGCTAGTCTCACGTACGCATTTCGAAGGAAAAAGGTAGGTCAGGACGTTTCCAAGAATTCCACTCGTCATTCATCCCTCCGTACAGTTCCTTCAACGCCACGTACTTTCGGAATCAATCGAGATGTCGATATAAAATAGAAAACGGTATAAAGGGGATACTCTCCTCCACTTGCCGAGCCATTGATCGTAATCGTATAAATTTATATTAATTTATATTAGTTCGGATCAATTATTCTCATCGAAGTTAACCGCTTGACTGGATACGAAAAGTAGTTTGATCAGCGATGATTTAAATTCCGTTTCACCAGCCATTCCTGATACTTTAATACGCGTAGATTGTACGACATTGTACGGTGTAATGGTTCTTCTATCGCGAACGGTTTTTAATAAAAGGAGATTTAGCTGCATTTTCAAATATTAACGACACAATTTTACCACGATTTCGCTTGTTAATCTACTTATATTTATCATTTATCGTTTATCATTTATCGCGCAAAAGCGAACACCCCGATATCTATTGTGCAGATAGAGGATTCGAGGTTGATCGCGCGATCGAGCCTCCATATAAATTCTAGTGCACACGTTGCGTTTGTAATCGCCTCTTTTTTCCCCACTTTTTACCCCTCTCTCTTTTTCTTTTTTTTTTTTTTTTTTTTTTTTTTTTTTTTTTTTTTTTTATTCACCCATAATAACGTATCGCCGCCATATTTCAATATTTTTGCATCGGGAGGATAGCGCTGCTATTAAATTCGCTAATGTTTCGAAATGTTTCCACGCGACTCCAGAGGAAATTTGATAATCTATATAATTTTTACACTCTCGACAAACGAGGAAATTTTGTACGTTGCTATTAATTCATTCTCGTTTTGCCCCGTGGCCTGAAATATAGAAATAAATGCGCCGCACGGCGAAAAGTTGAGTAAATTCGTTATCGCGATGTTTCGTTTCGGAAAGATGTTTAATTCGAACGGTAAAACGACGCGGCAGCGAGACACGAAGAGGTGAACCGTAAACGTTTCAAGTTGAACGCTTTTCACGAGTCGACAAAGGGAAAAGAATCACGGCTAGACCAGAGTTTCGCGCCGGAGCCACTGAAACGAGCATTAACATACGCGTTGTTTCGATGTTTGTCGCGAGTTTGTAATACTGAAACAGAATTCACGGTTTCTAGCAAGTTCATAATACCCAAGGTTGTCCGTTTGTCGTCGAGCGAGAACTTGTTTCATTTGCACGCGATAAGTTGGGGAACAGGCTTCCGGGCAGCGTGGCACTTACATGCGGCACGTAACGAGCAGTTTCGAATTAACGCGAAACACGGACGATACGTCGAATGGAAACTCTTTCGATCGCGCCATCTCGTGTAACGCGTCCACTTGAAAGTCCTTACTCTCGTAACGCTCGAACGCGAGAGCGATTTTTAATTTCGACAAGTACCTTCGTTTTGCCGGGACACGAATGCGGGTGTAAACGCACAGCCCGTTTAAATTATTCAGCGAATAAAAGAAGCATTAATCCCCGGTGAGGAAACGGCGAGGGAACGGCGAGGGAACGGCGAGGGAACGGCGTGAAAATGGCGAGAGACCGGTGAGACGCGTGTGCATTTAAGGCGAAGGATGGTCGGTGTACTTGTTTAACCTGAAATCGGCTTAATGTCTTTGCACCGCATTCCGGCCGTTGTACGTTCCCCTCGTTCGTTATCGTTTTAACTTCCTTCCTCTCGTTTCGCATATTTTCCACGCGTACAATTTAAGCCCACGGCGACGATTCTGTCGGGATTCCCTGTATATCTTTGCGAGGAGCTGATTACGCAAACTTTCGCGCGGTGATGTTCATATCGGTATGTAAATACGCGCGCGTTGGCTATCACCGTGAAACCGTAGTACGACCGAGATCATTACCACGGGCCTTCACCGCCGTACCTTCCTTCCTTCCTTCCTTCCTTCCTTCCAGTCTCGGCGTACCCTTTGCAATCTGCATACACGTTCGTTTACCGATGCATGCATACGTTGCACACGCTGTACAGCAAATTTTACGCGAAGCTAAATTACAGCACGGTTGCGCATCCGCTCGATCGTGCTTTGCCCAGAAACGCGCGTTGATTCGAAGCGAGAGGAAAGGATGCTTGCTCTCGCGTACTAGCGCGTGTGTCGTTCCATCAGGCCTCAAAGTAGCAACGATAATTCCAACACCGCGAGTAATAACGCTTGGCGTACGGAGAGGAGACGGGAATCGAGGAGTATCGCGGATAAGAGCGATTTACGGGGCGAAGGTGAAAAGAAACTCGTAAAAAGTCAGTCAGTCGAGAATAATTTATTCCGAGGATCCGGTTAAAAGAGCAACAACGTGGCGAGTTTCACGCGTGAAACTTTTACTCTTTCACAGCGTGAAAGATTACGCGCGAGGCAGAACGTCGTCGCTAATTAAATCGCTTTCGTTTCACCGATTCGATGAAACTTCTCTTCGAACTGACGACCGGCTACGAATGTAGGGGGAAAATGGAAAAAAGACACGGAACGTGGGGCGTGACGAGCGTAGAAGGAGAATTGCGACCGCTTAAAAAGCAGGAAACGAGAATGAAAATGTTTCGCGAATCGCTGCGACCGCGCTGAAGAGATGTCAGTTTCATTGTTAAAGTTATTACGCGATAGTGGCGATAATAATCGGACATGGGCAGAGTCCAACATGCGCGACGTGCAGCACGAGGCAAGCGGAAATAACGATGCGTCGTGTCCAAAAGTTGGTGGAGTCGGCGAATGTACAGTTAGAGGGAACGTTCGAACGGTTAAGTGTGGGTAAACATGGGAATAAATTAAAACGACAACGTACGACGTTCCGCTGCAACTATCGCGATGATGTAAACGCTGATAAACCGGCGATATTTTTTCGCTCGCTGAGTTATCGAATATTGCCGTGGGATTGTTTCGCGTACACGAAAAATCCGGCGTCGATGCAACAAAAGGGGCCATTTGTTAGCAACGGAAGACAGGAGAAATTTGATCGTTGCGAAAGGTGGAAAACTTCGCATGGCTGTTCTTGCTATAACTTTCGACGTATCGAACGGATTTCTCGACCGCGTGGGCAATTTGTTCCCGGTTAATTTTCCATTAAAAATTTCCGGCTAATAGCGTTTCTCTCGGCTACGGCTACTCTTTGCGTCTACGAGGTCGTAAATGGGAGTACAACGCCAGCAACGAACAGGTCGATCTTGACCTATGTTTAGAAAACAAATAATTCGGTTCGTTAATTTCACTGTTCGGAAAAGGAAAATATTTGGAACTCGCCGTATCGTGGAACATCGCGAAGAACATCGAGGATCCTTTATCCGGAAAAAGTTTTTGCCAACCATTTTTCCGTTCTCCTTCCTCTCGTCGAAGATACTTAACAAAGGTGGGCCACTTACAACGAAAGGTTGGAGTTGAACGAGGAAAGACTAAGGGTCACAGCACCCTACTCGAGTTCATATCGATTGCAGAGGACTCGAACATCGCGGTGGCTACGTGTAACGGAGAGAAAATCGCGGAGGTCGCGTATCGTGCAACAACAACCGTGTCATATACATGTCTCGATACGCTAAATATTCCGTTTATCCATGATCAGCGCGCGTTTCCCGAATTAACAGCTGAATCGAAGAACCGTCGTCTCACTTTATCTTTTTTCCCTTTTTGTTACAGAGTACGATGAACGTCTAAAGAAACGACGTACAAATTAATTATCATCATGAGAACTCTTCTGATTCTAGCGAGCATTTTCTTGGAAATACAACTTCATTTCATTGGTAAGTACCAATTCCATTACCTCGGTTTTTATTCGAGGAACAAAATGGTCGGAATCCCGCGAAAGTTTCCCGGTAATTATTCGCTGATTAGGTCGAGGGCCACTCGTAAGAGATTAAAACGATATATTACCCGTATGCGCATGGGCATATACGACGGATATCTTTCTCGCATTCGCATTTCGGCGACGTACCTTCGTACCGGTACGGTAAACGCTTAATTCGTTGTGCCAGTTGACGGCTGACAAGTAATATCCGGTTATCGCGTTCTCGATGCCCGGGTCCAGGTTTTGGCTCGTTAGCGTTGGCTAAAACTTACCTACGGCCGTAAACCGTTCGTTCCATCGTCGAATAGATCGTTAACGCTGCCAAAAGTGTATTCCTATTTATTCCGCCGGTAAGATCCGTGGTCCCGAGGATACGATTCGTTTGCATTCCAACTCGAAATATCGTTTAAAATCGGCTTGTCTCTTGTCGTGGAGGACACGTCGGAAACGAGCAGTTGGAAATTTAATTAAACGCAGCGATCTTTACCGCGCGGATATATCACGATCTCTAATTTGCCGATCTCTTCGAAGTTCCTCGAAATTACTCGTAAACTATCTCACCGTCCGGCTATCGAGAAGATTCCGAGACTACACGGTTTTGCCACGATCCGTGGATTATATTCGCTCGTAGAGATATTTCTGGTACAGCCGACGATTTCTATAGTCATCGTTCTCTCTACAGCTCCTTGTCCCAAGATCTCGGGGCACGGTCGTCTAAATTCGTTGGACAAAAACCGAGAAAGATTTAGAAGACCGTAAATCGTTATAGTACACGGTACGTCTGTACGATACGTTATCATCGACGCGTGTGGGACCAGCCGCCATAAACTGGATTTTGCGTTTTCGCACGCGTTATCAGCATGTATAAGCGAGAGAAATCGTTGAAAGTTATCCTAGGTTAATTGTATTTTATCGCAACGTCGAACGAATAAATCGATCCCCGTTGCTTGCTCTCGATACGTTTAATTATGAGCCAACGTCTTCTCTCGCTTTTCTACTGGAAAATCCACGACGGTAGTAGAGATCGGCGTGACCGGTGAGAAAAAAGCAAAGAAAAGCGTTCGCGAGGAAACTTGAAGCGTAACTCTGGCGGCGAGGGTGTATTCGATGTTGCCCTGGTATCGATGATCCGTGAAAGAGGAAATAATTTTGAACTCACCCTGAGAACCAATATGGACGGCGCGTTTTAGGTTTCTAGGTAGGTCGGTTTCTCAGCGACAAAGAGGAGACGTAGTCGGGAAGGTCTATCGAATATCGTGCATTGTCCATTCACACGTGCGGCTGCAAAATAGGTTGCACCTCCGACGCGGTAATACTTTATCGTTATCGGTGTGTGTTAGCTCGTAAAAGACCGGCAAAGCCAAACGAGAAAGCGTTTCTAAGCGGCGAAAGAGCTCGTAAGGCGACGGAATCGAGTCCGATGTCGGGCAACGTTTGAAAAATGTTTTAGCAAAAATCTTCGTACAACACGTCGAATATTCCAGCAAACTGTTACGAGTCGAAACTTGCAAAGCGCTATGCATGTATGTACTTCGTTATCGGAGCGATTCGAGAGAAACGTCACGTACGCGTAACTTGGAGATACACGAGGAAAAAGATGAGCAAACCGGTGGAGGATAGACGGAGAAAACGCGTTTAACGAAACGACGTTAACGAGTGTGCTTTTCGATTAGCTTCTTCGAGCGCCCTTGCGACGGAATGGATGAAAATTAGCGTGGGCCGAGAGGCGCGTGGAAGGTAATGGGAATAAAAAGGCGATAAATCGCGTCGAGTTGCGGGCGAGTTGCGGGCGAGTTGCGGGCGAGTTGCGGGCGAGTTGCGGGCGAGTTGCGGGCGAGTGGAAAACGGGGTAATAGTGGGCAGAACTGTGTCGGAAGAAAGAGGAGAAAGCTGTCCGGTGAGGAAGTGGCGGTAAGAAAATCGGCGACTGGAGGACGAGCTAGGCCGGTCGATCTACGATCGCGTGCACGCGTGCCATTTCCGCGGTCATATGCGATTTCAGGCCTGCCACGCGACGAGATCTGCTCGAGTCTTTGGTCTCCGGGAGCAGGACGATTCGTGGACTCGGGAAAACGGGTCAGGTTTAACGAACCGTCGAACGAGCCTCGAGGTAGGTAACGAGAGCTAATTGCCGACGTTTTCATCGTGTACACGACTCGAGTACGCGGGCTAAATAGAGGCTCGTTATACTATGACTAAACGATCGCGTATGCATCTACGGGAACCTTATCACGCGGCGAGTGGATTTCGTATATGCACGACGAACGAACGTCGTATCGCGTTTCGACGCAGCTTCTAGGAAGAAGGAGCTAGAGGACTGTCGGAGGCAGGAAGGGAAGGAAAATCGATGACCAGCGCGATGAATACTTAACCCGGCCCGAAATGGGATTCCTTTCAGCCGGGTACCGAGAGTTACGCGATCTTTTATTACGGTTACGATTTTAAAGAGTACGGGAGAAGTGGCGCGTAGGACGGTTAAGTGTTTCGCAAGTGAATTTGAACGAAAACCAGGGTAGATTCGTAATAGCCGCGCTGCTGTAAACGCGAAGCAACGCTTCGTAATTGTCGTGACTAAGTTATTCACTTAAGCCACTTACGCTGCACCGGGGTTATGCGTTATCGTAGCAACGGTGGCTGCATTAATCTCGAAACGAGAGAGAATTCCGTTTCGCTTTCCTCTCCGGCACTAGTCGGTGCCGCGCTAACTCACGCTATTGTGCCTCTTGCCAACGAAGTAACGCGAAAATCGTCCTTAATCTCCGATGGTACCTTTCCTTAGGCCTTTGAGCTTTTAAGCTTTCGCAACTTCGATGTCAGCCCTAACGCTTTCGTACCTCTCGGCTTTTTCCCGAAAAATTAATCCGGGTTAATAGAAATTCTTCCTACCACCCGATCTCGGATAGCGTTGTCGAAACTACGAGCGATTCATAAAGGCAGAAGCCGAGACGAATATGCTATTTGAAAGTCCCATTAGAAAATGAACTCTGCTATTTTGCTACCTAAATGGAGGCGATAGCGAGAGAGCCGTGTACGAAAGGTAAAATCACGACACACGGGTATACGCGATTAAATGTTCCCGCTCTCTTTCACCGGTACGAAGAGCGAGCTAACTTTCGAGGAAGTAATTTTCGACGAAACGAGTTGTCGATAAAAATAGTTTAGAATAAGTTATAGCTGTAATTACGGCAAATCCATTCGACGCGTATCACGACTGTGATTTTCTGTTTCAGGAAGCCAGGCGGAGCATCGAGGGTCGTCGAGTGCCAACAACGAAGTGGCGCCCTTAAAGAGCTCCGAGGATAAAAGCGAAGATGTCATCGAAGGTCCCATCAGGGAAGTCCTCGCACAAAGCGGAAGTATCGCAAATTTGCCCTGCAAAGTTACCGAACCTGGCGCTGGAACCGTAAATGTCGTTACGTAATACAAGTTAGCTCGGAGGCGATTGACCCAGAAAAGTATTTCCAAGATACGCGCCCCACCGTTCGCGTGATGTAATTCATGCGGGGTCGAAATTAGTTTCATGCCGATACACGACACCGCCAGAGGCAGAGACGCGAGTGCTTTACATCCGCGAAATATTTCCCTCGCGACAACACGCTCGCGATTCGCCTTGCCTGTCACCTTATTTTCCTATGCGGTATCGATTTTCCAACCTTTCCCGGAATTCCTCGTCCAGCATTCGCGTGTACTCCTTTGAAATATCTTTTAATTCGGCTTCATCGTATCCAAGAATTTTCCAAACTATCTATATTTCCCCGCTTTCGCCGTTCTCTTCCATTCGTTCCTTTCGTTCCTTTTGTTCCTACGCTTTATTTTATATCGGCATT
>NW_016909723.1:686121-688096 GCF_001483705.2 Eufriesea mexicana
CCAGCCAATCGAGCGATATTCATTCAATTTCCGTTTTCCCAGACAGGGAATACGCGAAACGACCGGAAGAAAACGGATTCGTGCCACGCGATGATATCGGGAACCGTTGAATTTCAAAAGTGGAAGGAATGGTCGCAACCTTGGCTCGGTGATCGTAATTCTTTGGTAAGGTACGAGCGGCGTAGAGCTGCTACTCGGAAGCGATTCGGGGATCAAAAAGATGAACGCGCGCGAGCGTGCTTGTCTTGCAAAATAAACGGTGTTAGGTAGGATAAAGCGGAGAGGAATAAATATCAAACACCAAGGAGAAGAGAAGAACGAGGCAAAGTTTCGTCTAATGTTGTTCGATGGATTACAAAGAAAAACAACCACGAGCGTTCTAAGCTGATTTCGTCGAAAGTTTCCAATCTATTTTCAAAGTTGCTCCTTTTGCGCAGCGAATTCAATTTCTGCGCAAGCTTCGCACCGTAATCGAATCACGGTTAAACGGCCCAAGAATCTTCAGTTGCATCGTTAATTGACTCGAAGAAAAGTTGCCGAGCCGCTTAATCCCTCTTCCCGAAGAATTATATCTCGTTGGAAAGCATTTTTTCCCGCGCATCTACGCAAACGAGATATTAAATTCCGCGCGGTCGTATCTTCCTTTATTCTCCGTCGGTTCTCGAGATATTCATCGAAACGAAGAAAGCACGCGTGGCATCGATACTCGCGCGCGAAGACTCGAGATGAAACGATCGCGGGCTTGTTCTCGTTAATTTAATAACGTTCGACTCGTGTTTACATTACACTCGTGGATCGTGGAAAAGCGTAGCCCGTTCCGAGTGTACTCGTGTTCCGATCTTGTTCGTTCTGTACGCTTGTTCGCACGCATTCGGTGCAACGGAGCGACACGCGCGTCGCTCGTTATTCGGTGTCATACGGAAAATTGGCGACGGTTGATACGCATGCGTTTGCAAATTTTCTCCCGCTGCAATAAAGTTTTACATGCATAAATTCCGTTTTACACGTACGGATAAAGCATCCGTACCTACGGATGCCACGGAATATTTTCGGCTCTATATTTCGATACCACCCGTTTTACATTTCGCAAAGAGGCTTAAAACCGACCCGATTACGCTGGTCGGATTTATAACGCGGTCCTCGGCCTTTTATCCGACAAATTGCGCACTTTATCCGATAAGTTTTTCCACTGGCAACGATATCGCGATACCGCGTTAAATTTAATTATCAGAGAGACCGAAATTTGCAGCAAATCAGCGCGTCGATTCGGCCTGGAAAGCGTTATTGCCACCCCGATAACGAATAGCTCGGCAACGGTTCCCGCTAATTTTCTTTCTACCTTCTTGAACTTTTAGACAAATTGCTCGTCTCTCCCTCCCCATCGTTCGCGATTCTTTTTCCTATTGCGGGTCGCTCGCGAAATTCTTTCGATCGATGAATCACGCCGAGAAATCTTGGAAAGCTATTCGTCGCTACGAATCGGCACATTTCCAACTAACGTACCGTAATTTTCGACGCGAATAGAAAAATAGCTTCCCACGTTTTCGTTCGTCACTCGACCACGGTGTTCGCGTTTGATCTCCGATACAGATGTCTCTACGTATAATATAAGAGGGAACCCACTCGATTGAGCCTCGTATTTTGAATCTCATATATTCTCCGGGTAACTCTACCCGATCTTTTCTTCTCGTTTCTCTCTTCTTGTTCGCACCTTTTCCACGTACCTCTGCCGCTTCTTTCTTTTTCCGATCGCATTTCTTTCGTCTTCCTTCGTACGCCGGTTCTACCCACGGTGCAAGAATATTTCAGAATATTTTACGAGGTTCCACCGTTAAACCGATACCGTAGCAGGTGCTCCGTTCAAGTTTTCCAGAGGAAAAAAGGGTACCGAGGAAAGGAATGACAGAAAATCTAGGTTGTGTACACGTAGCGTCGAGAATCGGGGAAGTCTCTCTCCCCCCCCCCCCCCCCCCCC
>NW_016909723.1:688238-693991 GCF_001483705.2 Eufriesea mexicana
CTCTCTCTCTCTCTCTCTCTTTCTTTCGATTCTCGTGGCGTCGAAAGCCAGATGTCGAAATCGAATTCCACTCGACATGGTGGCAACGAACGATTTTCTTACAGAGCAGATCAGGTCGAGCGGATTTTCGAGGAATTTTTATTCGCGCGACACATATCCGTGGAAATACTCGATAAGCCGTCGTAGATGGGAAATATATATATATATATATATAAACGGTTAATTCTTTGTTTACGTATACTTACGCGCGATTAAGATAACTTCGAGTAGAAATGTCTGCGCTATTTTTCTTTTCACCTTTTTTCTTGGTAAACGAGATTTCGTTTGTTTGCAGGTAGTTTAAGACCGATAATTACACGTTGCAATACAAACTGTTCGATGATTGCGTTACCACTAACTCAACGTTGACCATACGTACACTACCGGACGGCGCGTTGTATCGTATTAGCTGTATTTACGCTTATACGTTGCTGGCCATGTTTGCTTTATCCGACTAACTCTCGTTCAGCTTTTTAATACATAAATCCCGTGATTGGATAAGTAAATAAGGTTGTATCGATAAGCTGAATGCGTGTTTCATGGAGCGTGTTATCGGCGAAAACTCGAAAGGGATTTTACTTTGCCGCTTTCGACGATTCCGCGAGAAAAAACTAGAAAGCGTATCCTTTGCTTTCTACATCGATAAAGTTACGAGCCATTCGTTTACGAACCGTCTCTACATTTTCAGAGCGTTCTACTTCTTCCACGATGTACCAACGAAACGCGATTTTTCAACGATCGCGCGTTATCGGCTGACTTGCTATGCGGGACATAACGAACGCGAGGCACTCTCGTCGTGGAAAATGAGATAGCACGTGAATCCGCTGGTACTTATGTAAAACACTGTCCATCGTCGGAAAGTAAATAACACCGTTGGCAGACCTTATACCGGCGAAGGACATGAATAAAAGATAATTCATCTGCGACCTGTGTACGAGCGAGAGCCACAGAAACAGGGGATGTTGCTTTAGAAGCCGAGTCGCGCCGGTCGATCGAGGCCACCGTGAGAAGACCGTATGAACCAAAGACCCAGTCGCGGAAACGTGTTATCAACCTCGTCTCGCGTGAAAAGGAATATCGATTTGCGAGAAAAAAAAATTCGACAACAGATTCGGTCAGTACTTTTTCGTGCCTTTCCTCGATCGCGTGCGCCTAAGAGGTCGCGGAAAATATCTAAACTCGCGAGTTTAAACTCTGGCTGCGATGAAACGAAGAAAGAAGAGACCCGAGAGGGAGGAGGCATTGACGGATTGTCCGTGAAATACAGTTTCGAAAGTTGATTCCCGTCGGCGAGGCACGCGTTGTTCCCGGGAACAAGTTTGCGTGTTCGAAGAGCAGAAAGAACGGCGAGTGGCAAATCTAGATATCGAACTTTCCATTCGCGAATACGTTGTTGGCTCGAACGCGATGTTATTTAAATCCGTAGCCTCTAATTACCTAACAGATGGTTAGACAAACACCGGTATCGAATTCCTTTATCGGGTAGTATTATTAACTAGAGTAATAGGTTACATTCGTACAGTTGACGTATAGGACGTCTCGAAGCTTCGGGCAGAAATTAATTTGCTTGATCGCGGGAAATCCATGGGCGGATTTCCGAAGGGAATTTCCAGGAACCTTAAGTGGGTTCCGGTCGAAGTAACGTTGATTAATGTTGTTCCAGAGAACTACTATTCGCGTTTGGAAGAACACGCGGAAACTCTATGCTTCGCGCTTATCCGATTCGTTATCCACTCAACTTCCAGAAAGTCTTTTTCCAAATTACTTGCCGGATGCCTCGCTTGCGCGTAAACTACGACGAATTATTTCACCTCGACGCAATCCATCATAGGGACGGATGAGAATTTCATTCTTTTTCGAAACGCGTAGACAGCTAGCATTGTTCGTGCATCCGAATAAAGAAGCAACTATCCCGAATCGACGCAATTTTATATTCGTTGCTCTCGACGGTCGTGGTTCGACGAAGGCACTCGTTCAAACGACGTTAGTCCCTTGCCCCATGATTTAAGTCAAGGTGGTACGTACCGTAATAAACAGCAGAGCCGGTCACGCGTCGAGCCACGTCGTCCGAACACAGCGAAGAATAACACGTAACTGAAACGGAAAGACATCGACGAAAATTAACGACAAGCCTGACTCGTGTGTTTACGTTGAATTTCATCTACAAACCACGCCTCTCGTCCACGGTAGTCACGGTTGGCTTCAAGTTCCTTGGCACGAATCTCACGCGATATTGCAAGCGAATAGATTAACGAGCAACGGAAAGTGTTTGGTAAAAAGCGCAAGGAAATTTTACACGCGCTTACAATTTCTCTCCTGTTTGCGCACACTGTCGATCGAATCGGGTAGAACCCGATGCGTGCCTAGCTTTTGCGGATAAATGGGGAGCCGTGCATGGCAAAGCTTACCTTTCGAACGAAATCAACGAGTATTGGAAAATATACGTATTTCGACAAATTTTCAAGAATCAACGGAACCAATGAAAATCGAATAACACCGAAAATTGATGTATCGGAAACGAAACAATCAGCCGTTATGAAATGTCAGTTTTCGCGAATTTTATGCAAAAGCGACTTTTATCGTTCCATAAATCTGTCGTTACCTATTCAGTGTACAGTTAAATCCGGCGATTTACGGGAAAACCACGAAACGAGGAGTCGACGCAACGTCAATGGAGGTAAATCACGCGTTAAGTGCCGAACCATGTGCAGTAAAGATCATAACTGTCACCTGCCGTTACAACACCTTCGGATTTTACGCTGTCAGCGTAATCCAGCCACGTCGTCGTTGTATAGAAGGAACGCGAAGCAACGAGGAGGATCGTGGTGCATCGGCATTATCTCGCAAGGGTTGCCCCTCTTCTCCTCTCTCGTGAATTAAACGATTAAGCACGGGAAACGATTATGTCGCTGATGGCAAGAAGCGCTGATACGAACGGGGATGCAAATCGGAAATCTTTCGATAAGGGAAATGGAAAAAAATGTCAAACGATAAATATACTCGTTTATTTGGGAATTGAAAGTTTCCGAGTACGAGAGTATCGTGACCGGTCTCTTCCTTCGTCGTAATTCTTACGTTAATTCGGCGTCCCTCGCGAATCGTCCTCTCCTCGCGGAACATTCATCCTCGTAGGTGAAATTACGACGATCGTGATCCGAGAAGCACGCGGTTCGCACCGAATTCGTGTGTGATTTCTCAATAGAGGAAGGGAAAACTTTCCTCGTTAAGGGAATACTTCCAAAACTGTATTCCTGATAATTCGCTGAACTTTTGACGTTGACCCCGATGAATTATGCTTGTCGTGGGCAGGCTTGCGATAAAAATCGTTTCAGAGTAATTGGATAACGCGGTTTTGTTTTACGCGCGAAATAACGAAATACCTTAAAATATCAGAGGCTTTGTTCTTCGCGAATCTATCGAATTTGAAATTGAAAATGTCATTAGCGATGCGGATAATTTTGCGAAACGATATTTAACGCAAGTACGGGCTGGAAATGGATTCGCAGCGCGTACCTACAACGTTTTATTTGCATCCCTCGTATCCTTGCGTTTCGCGTAATAACGAAGCAGCTGTAATGTAACCGGGATGTAATCTCGAAGACATTATACCTGACACAATGCCTACCTCCTCCATCCGATCTCTGTAAGGCAGTTTGTTAAGATTTCGTCAGGATAGGAAACGCGACTACAGCGTTATCCACTGATCGCGAAAAGGGCATCTTGCACGGTTCATGGCAATTCCCATTGGGTAGATTAAGAATGGAGCATAAGGCTGCTGCGGATAGTCGGTTCCAATTAAGCTTTTACCGGTATTGGCGGGGCTCTGGTTGAAAAGCTCCACGGGTTTCCACGCGGATCTATATCCGAGTCCGTGGCTCGTTGCACGTACGCTCCTCTAAAGACTTTCTTGCCTACGCTCGCTTTAATAGCTTCCGCTGGGAATTCTCGAAACATCCCGGTTACCGAATTCGTATCCGAGGAGACCGATGGCTGAAACAATGTCACAGGAAATTAAGAGTCGCGTAACGAAGCCGACGTTTAAACGCAGTACCCAATTTGCATTTTACCGTGAAACATAATTAATTTCAATGGCTTCGTCCCTCGTCGGTCGATTATATCACGGTGGTGAATAAGGTTACTTGCTCGGAATAGTGTGTGATTAATTCGAGGTGAAAAGTGCTTAGGACGAGGGGTGGTAACTTTGGAAGGTAAGCACGATTAAAGTGGAAAAGAAACGACGAACGCGCGTGTTCGCGCGTATTGGTAAAAATAGTGGATCCGTTGTAAGCGCGGATATGGAAGAGTAAGTCCACTTCGTTGGAATCCAGGATTATGGCAAGTATCCTGGATTAGAGTATTCGATAGTTTCAGCCATGTCATATCCCGGAAAATTGGTTTTCTACGGACGTATTAGGCCAAGTCGATGTAATTACGGTGCCGGTGTGGAACGTTAAAACGAGTTATCGGGAACCGTCTTCGGATAGTCGAGGATTTCGTTCTAATTTCGATCGAAACACCGATCGCGCCATCTCCTCTGAATCTCCGAATCTCGCGACCATTATTATTTTCTACGGCGCGATTATCGTTTCGAAGCGCGTATTCGAGTAACCGGCCCGGATATAATTTAAATTGGTAGAGAGCAAACGAGAAAAGCACCCGTAACGCGACTAATGAAATTAACTCCGTGTCAAAAATGTGAATTATGTATTACGCGCGCTCCTTTAATGAAATTAATGAAAGCAACTGACGCGCGTTCGTTATGAAAGTGCGACTTGTTTCTAGTAAATGTATCACGAGTTTGCAAATGTGCATGATATTTTCTGATATTTACCGCCGAGCTGCATCTGTTTCAGAGGAAACTCGTTACTGGTTTCCGCATTATGACGAGTAGCATGCATTCCTATACGTACACGAGCTTTCGCGAGTTTAGTACAAGCCGTGCTCGACTGGTGGGTTTGTCCAATCTGTTTGAAAGTCAATTTCCAGCTACTCATTTTTCCACTCACCTTGCGCCCGCGTAACGAGCAATTTGAAAGCCGGTAATTTGTTTTCCCCGAGCAATTTTCAAGTTCTCGTCCGGCGGTGGTACGGAACGTACGGCACCGGAGGAAATAAGAGGGAAATAATGGGGATTAATGCGCGTTGAAACGGATCTGGTCGCGATGCGTGATCGTCTTGAGGGAAATAGCGTTACAACTCGACGGGAAACGATTTTCCTGCATGTCGCGAATTTTATTTCGGACGAGAATTTTCACGAGTTATTTCACGAAAGAATTTTTCCGAGAAAATTTTTGCGACAGTTAGACGGGGAGCACAGGTAGGCGACGAAGCGACGCGTTGGACAAAGTGTCGGACAAATTGAGTAAAGTTTCGTGGTCAGCACGGTCAGGAATGAAAATTACCCTGAAATTAGGGTACACTAATGGCCTTCGTAATTGATATTGGATGCAAGGATGGCTTACTCTCCCTCTCTCATTGCCCGATATGATACACGCTGTTTCCTATACATTGTTACCGTAAATGGCCTAAATGCTTTTAACGCCTGTCCCACCGCCAATCGTTTTCATCCCTGAATTATTTCGACCTGTCCCCGTATAAAGGAGATACACTCGTACGCGTTGCACGACCAACCAACATTCGTCCGTACGATAAACAATGTATAGCGTACAAGTTTAGCGTAAAGTTTTTTTTTTTTTTTTTTTTTTTTTTTCCGG